>NW_024871989.1:25000-29561 GCF_019054845.1 Dipodomys spectabilis
CTTTCCTGCCAGGGCCAAAAGCCTCAATCCTCTGATCTCAGCCTCCTAAATAGCTAGGATGACAGGCTTGAAGCACTGGCATCCAGATCAATCCAAGGTTTCTTCATGGGCTGTGGAACCAGTCCTGGAACTTTTCATTGTCTATGACCCCCCAAAGCCTGGTGCACACTGTAATGGTTTGTTGGATAAATAAATGAGCATCTGTCTATGGCAATACTACAGAAAAGTCTCATCTGATTCAGGTAAGAATCCTCTGTGGGGGCTGGGGGACTAAGCCTGATGTAGCTCTCCCTCCGTTCTCCCTCCTCCCTCATACCCCCTCTTGGTACCAACACACTTAACTGTTTTGTCTCTGAGGGTGTGAGCCATTATGCACTCACTACATTCCAGGGCCTCTGGGATGCCTATCTTCTCAAAGATCTCTGTCCAGCAGCTGACCAGCTCTGTGGCACTCAATTCCCCACATAGTTATGAATGAGGTTGCTGTGAGCTGAATGCCTGGCTCAAGGGGCCTCCTGTCCTCCCCCTGGGGAAAACCAGGATCGTCCACCACATCTGCCCCTAAGTTTCATGTTGCAGAGGAAGGATCCTTGAGGCAGTCTGGGTTCTCTGAATCTCCCAGAGTCCAGTACAGGTGCTGGTAATCATCTCTGCTCATAGCTGGCAGGCTGGGGATAGCGAGTTCACAATCTCTGCTCCCCACAATGTCCTCAAGTGGGGTGGTCACCCTAGAGAGATTCAACAGCTGCCAGAGAAAGGCAATCAAGCACAACGCTCAAAGCACAGACAATCTGGCTTGGAAACTCTGCCTGTAGCGCTTTGAACATCATTGTTTGACGGCTGAAATTATCCATCTAATTTGATCCATAATCCCAGGCATTAGTCGAACTTGCCAGCTTAAATTTAAAAACAAAAACAAAAACAAAAACTTGAAAATGTGGTATTTAATGTGTCCCAATCAAACTTAAAGGGTTCCAAAGTCAGTGGTCCCATTTTCCTTCCAGACAGCCTATAGCAGGTTACAGAAACTGGCATTCAGCAAGCCATAGCTAACTGCCACCTCCTGATACCGAGTGGGCTCCAGCAGGGGGAATGGATTTGCCTACTACTGTCCAGCTGGAAACAGACCAGGTGGGACACAGATTGGATTCTGCAGGACTCTAGGGAGGATTGACACTGGGCACTGCCCCAGGCGGGTATCCTCACCACCAGTGTGGGCCCACAGCCCTGTGCCCTGATGCCCACAGAGACCGTTAATGCCCTAGATATTGTTCCCCTCTCATCCACTCTCATGTTGAACAACCATCTGCCATGTCACACCATACCCCAGTCCCCAAAACCTCATAGCTTCACAGCCCTTGCTCTATCCTTTCCCCCATCTCGTTCCCTAATTGTGTTGGGCAGACACATTCCAAACGCTTGAATTACCTCCAACTAAACACACAAGAGCAGAGTGTCTGGCCGGAAGAGTGTGGCTGTGATCTCATTCGCCTCACCAAACTTCTGGCTGGGGATACAAGGACAGGCTTCCACTCCAGTCCAGGGTTCACACAGTTCTTCTAGGGGAGGCCCACTCAGGCCCAGCAGCTACTGTGGGCTACCTGAAATGGGGAAGAGAGAGGTGAAACAGGGAAGAAAGTAATGTCTACTGAAATCTTCCGTAAAGGAGCCATGAGACTGTGAAGGAGAAAACAAAAATTGTGGCTGGGCTTGTACTTGGTATTGATGAAGAAAGAACAACAAATACACACACACAGAGACAAAGAAAATGCTTTTGCTGTTTTAGACATGGTGACTTAAATATATTTTCATTGTTTTCATCTCTCTGCTCTCCCAACACACAGACACACACACACACACACACACACACACACACACACACACACACACACACACACAAACACAACTCCAGAATGGTGACAGATGATCTTCCATGCAGCACCTGCAATTTGCCAACCAATCACTCACCTGAGGACAGTCAGGCTATACAAGGAGAAAGATCTCTCTCTCTCTCTCTCTCTCTCTCTCTCTCTCTCTCTCTCTCTCTCTCTCTCTCTCTCTCTCACACACACACACACACACACACACACACACACACACACACACAGACTCAGAGTAGTACCTCTCCTAAGTTTGTTGGTTCCTCATCTGGGACAATGTATTAGCTGGAGCACACGGGTTCCCATTCTCCGTTCCCTTGTCAGAACCTATGGCTCCCACTCAAGGGGAGCACCACTCTAATGACACAGCACGACCCCACCTCTCCCCTTCTCCAGGGCCAGACCCTTCCCCTTGGGAACAACCAGCCTTAACTCCCCATTCACCAAAACCCTAGGCCAGGACGCTGGGTGAAGGAATCCCCAGACAGGTGGCTCCTCAGAGCCAGGACTGAAACAAGCAGTGGGTCATGGGGTCCCAAAGGGGGGTGTCTGACCCAGGGTGAGAGCGGTATTGAGGAAATGGATGGGGTCCTAAAGGCTACATACATGGACAGACTCCTACTTCCAGCTTAGATGCTTCTGGGCAACTGGGCAGATTCTTGGGGAGGACAAGGAGACCAGATGGACAGGGAGCACCAGCAGATGCTGGCAGAGCTGGGAAATGTGATCACCCTGTGAATACCGTTAACAGCTGGGGTGGGGGGGAAGGCCAGGTGTATGTGTATCTGAGGGTGTGTGTTCCTCCCATATATTCACCTACTATCTGACCCCCAGTGCCCTCACCTACCTAGTATGCTTTTCTGGGACCCTCCTCAGATGAAAGGGTGACTGAACACAGAGGACAAGGGCTCACACAGCAAGGGAGGCCTATCTTCTGCATCCAACACCCCCCCACTCCCAGAAAAAAAGGAAAAGACCCAATAAGGCAGATGAAGAGATGGTGTTCCCCACCTCTCACTAAAGCCACCAGGTTCCCACCAGGGAGAGGGAGGGTGCAGATGTGGGACGGTGTGGCTCCCACTACTCCAGCCAGGGGCTCAGTGGTGACCCATTCTCGCCCATTCCTGCATCTCCCCGTTTCCAGGGATACTGGCCACTAGGGATGGGGGTGAGTTCCCAGAGTCAACACCCCCTTACCCCCCACTCCTGGGACGCATTTGTGGCAGAGTCAGGGCTGGCATGCCTGTGCTGGGGAGGCGTGGTTGGGACACAAGAGGGGAGGCAGGATTTGCAGGGGGGGGAGTGGGAGTGGTGGGGGGGGTCACAAGGTGCTGACCTGCGGGCGGTCACTCACTTGTGCTGCTTGGAGAATCTGTAGGCTCTGGTTCTGTGTGCAGCTTGCAGCAATGGCAGTGGCATGGTGGATGCATGGGCCCAGAGCAGAGGACCAGGGGCCGGTACCGGGTCAGGGCCTTAAACCGGCTGGGGGCGCACCACCACTGGATGACTCTGCAAGGTACAGCAGGTCTGAGCCAGCAGAGATGCAATGCTGCAGAGAGCGCAGGAGATGGGGCAGGGGCAGGGACTGGTGAATGGCTGGGCTGAGCATGCCCCTGCTGCAGCTGAGCTCCCAGCCAGGGGCCTAAGTCTCAGGGCATACCTAGCCTCTGAGCCTCCCTGGAGTGGTGTGAGGGATGTGTCTGATGTGCTGGCTCTGTGTGCTCTGTGCTCCTGGCCCAGACCCATGTTCCTAACAGCAGCAGAGGCATTGAGGCTGCCACACCGGATGCATGTGCCTGCTCTTCTCTCTGCTCTCTCTCTGCCCCCACTTTTCTCCTGGGCTGCCTGGCTCCTGCTGCGCAATTGCTCCAGCCCCTGTGTGCAGCTGGCTGCAGCAGATATGTGCCCCTTCAGCCACGCCCTGTCCTCCCTTGGGTCATGCCTCCTCCCCCTACAGCCACGCCCCCATCCCTGGCTTTGTGCTGTCATTTTGGGGAGAGGGGGCAGTTTGCAGAAGAAAGACCCCAGATCTGACACCTCCTGGGGGACATTTGTTCTGTGACAGCGTGAAGTCATTGCTGTGGATAAGGAGGAAGCAGGCATCAGACTGAGCCAGAAAAATGCTCAAAGGTAGGTAGGCTGTTGAAATATCAAAGGCACCCATGTCTGCTTCCCCCTCACAACAAGGAAGGTGCAATGCAGGTAGCCCAGCACTGGCCCTAGGGGACAATAAATGGATGATGGAGGTCAGGTGTCACTGGCTCTCCTGTCATCTTGGCTATTCGGGAGGTTGAGTTCTGATGGTCGTAACTCAGAGTCAGCCCAGGCAGGAGAGTCTGTGAGTTTTTTTTTTTTTTTTTTTTGGTCCAGTCCTGAACTCTGGGCCTGGGTGCTGTCCCTCAGCTCTTCAGCTCAAGGCTAGTGCTCTGTCACTTGAGACACAGTGTCACTTCTTGTTTTTTTTTTTTTTTTTTTGCTTATGTGATGCTGAAGAATCAAACCCAGGGCCTCAGGCATGCAAGGCAAGCTCCCTACCACTGAGCCACCTTCCCAGCCCCAAGTCTGTGAGATTCTTATCTTCCATAAACTACCTCCCTCTCCCCCCTCTGAAAAAAGCCAGTTTTGGTGCTGTGGCTCAAGTGATAAAGCCTCAGCCTTGAGTAAAAGAAGCTTAGGGCTGA
>NW_024871990.1:0-38662 GCF_019054845.1 Dipodomys spectabilis
CCAGGATTGGCACACACGCACACACACACACACACACACACACACACACACACACACACACACACACATGCACACACACACACACACACACACACACACACACACCAATATAGAGCATTTGCCAGTCAGCCTACACAAATTCCATTTCTAGCAACTCAATATTAAAAAATAAATAAAGATGGAGAAGGGAAGGAAAGACTTGCTCCAGGAAGTGATATACCCAGTGCCAAAATTCCACAGTAGTTCGCATATGTGGGTATAAGACAGAGAGCCTCTGGAAGAAAGTATAGCATGGGCAAAGCTCCTGAGGTGTGCTGTAGTGCAGGTGGTGTGAATGGTGTGAAGGTTTTATGGCTTCAGAAAAGTCTGGCAGGATATTCAAGGCTGGGTCAGCGTTGACTTGAGTCACAGGGCAGAGGGTGGGGTCCCAGAATAGCGCCCAGGGGAAAGATTAGCTTTTCTCTTCGCCAGGGACCCAAAGCCATTTCCTGTGGCTTGAAACCTGTTTTAACAACTCCTGACCCTCAGGCCTCCTTTGCATGGAGGAGTCAGGGCAAACGCAGAGAAAAACTCTTGCTTTAGAAAAGCTTCTAGCCCAATGCCACCAGTGGCTCAACCCCTGTATATCCTAGCTACTCAGGAGACTCAGATATAGATCAAGGGTCAAGCCAACTCAGGAGAGGAAAGTTAATGAGACTTTTCTTGCCAATTAACTACCAAAATCCAGAAATGGAGCTGTGGCTCAAGTGGTAAAGTGGTAACCTTGAAGGAAAAAGTTTAGAGACCAGAGCCCAGACCCTGAGTTCAAGCCCCAATAATAGCACAGGAAAATTAAAGAAAAGATTTCAGGAGCTCCTAGTCCACTCTGGTGTAAGGCCAGATCATCGAGGCACAGGTGGCTCAGCCTGTCCTCCTAGCTCCTCAGGAGGCTGAGATGTGAGGATTACTATTCAAAACCAGCCAAGGCAGGAAAGTCTGGGAGACTCAGATCTCCAAGGAACCTACAGAAAACCGGAAGTTGCTCTGTGGCTCAAGTGGTAAGGTGAAGAGCTGGGGGACAGAGCCCAGGCCCAGAGTTCAAGCCCCATGACCAACACCTGGCCTGCTTAGACCTTACTCTGTAGCTCTAGGCAGAGTTCTTTGCAGTGGGCCCCTGAGGGTCCCCTAATGTCTAGGTGTCCTACAAGTCTTGATAGAAGCCTGTTTGGAGGCCATTGCCTACAGAGCAGGCCACAGTATCAGAAAAGTATCAAGCTGTGGGGCATGAAGTTCATCAGAATGGCATCTGTCATGGGTGCAATGTGGATCAGAACAGTAAGTCACTGTCTCAGACCACAGTTCTGGGCCAGGAGGGGCAGGAGCTGTAAGATGTCATACCAGATAATGCCCAGTCACATGAGTATCACAAGAGTGCAAATTTTTCAGTCAGACCTTGGGCAGGTGTTGAGTTGGGCTCATGAAAATTTTGTAGGCTCAGGAATCCACAGCCAACTGGCTGCTGCTTGTAGCAGTCACTATCCCAGGAGTTCGAGGGCTCCGTGCCCTGCTTTCCTCACCAGTGCTTGGGGAAGGGGGGCAGATGAAGGTCTGCAATCATGGGCCGACAACCAAGGAGGAACCCTAGTGTCCTTCCCTTGATCCTGTAGCCCCATGTTGAGATCGAGGGGCAGGTTCCATGGAACTTAATGACATGGCCCAAACCCCTTAGCCCAAGAAGGACTTAGGGAGAAACCACTTGATCTGGCTTGAGAGTTTACTGTGACTATGACTCAGGACTGCCCCCCAGTTGTAGCTCAGCTCATCCAAGTCAAAACTAATGCCCCAGAACATTGAGGTACTATACCAGTCTCTCATCCCCCAGTTCCCTGGGCCTGGAATCTAAAGTATATGCCTCTGTATTCTGCGAATCCAGAATTGTCTAGAAGGACCTGAGAGGCCCAGCTGTTGCCAGAAGATAGATTTGCCTACGATAAGGTATGTTGACATTTCCTAGACATCGAACAATACATCCAAGCCACCTTGGACTCACCTCTCATGTAGCCCCAGATTATCCTTTTATGGGAAGCCTTCAGTCAGCTATCAAGGTCGAATTGGCCAGAGCCACTGGCAACCACCCTTCCCCCACACCACTACCAGCATGCTGGGTAATGCAGCCAGGGTCCTAGCTGAGAAAAAGACAGGACACAGCATGAGTCACCCTCGCCACCAGAGGCAGGAGAGACCTACAATCCCCTGGATGTGCTGGGAAACAAGACCCTCTGGATTTCAGCCTCCCGAGTAGCCAGGATGACAGGCGTGAGCCATCACCACATGGCCTATGGTGTCTCATTCTTTACAATTTCCAACTAGTCTTCCTCTAGACAGTACCACCTAGACCCTCCTCTACCTCCCTCAGGGACAGCAAAGGGAGGCTCAGAATCTGGGGAGGGCCATGGGCATTAAAGGGCCCCCTTCATATCACTACCCCTTTCTAAGCTCCCATCCGCTTTCTCTGGATGGCCTGGTTGTCGGGGGCATATCAAACCCACTAGGACTTCTTGGGCCTGCCCTGTATTCCCCGCTACATCCAACTGGTACCTGAGAATTTCTGGGGCAAGCTGCTCCATGTCCCAGTGGAAGACGTTGGAAGGTTGCTGATAACTGGGTCCAGGGGTGCCTAGGGCAGAAGGAGTGTCCAGATTCTCTTTGTCAAAGAAGGAGACACAAAGCGTGGATGGATCTACTAAGAGCTACAGGGCACAGCCATCCACCTGTCACCCAGGTCCCTTGGAGTGCAGTTTTACATTGACAATGCTGGGGGTTGAACTTGGTGTCCAGGCGCTATCCCTGAGCTTCTTTTGCTTGATGTGAGCACTCTTCCACCCAAGCCACAGTAACACTTCTGGCCTTCTCTGTGTATGTGGGACCTAGGACTCGAACCCAGGGTCTCCTGTGTGCTAGGTGAGCCCACTCCTGCTAAGACAAAATCCCAACATTGGATAGCTGTTCTTCTGTGACTCCTGGGGCCTGTCTCGGACAGTCTTGCACAGCTTTACTGAGTTTCTAACCAGCAGCCCTGGCCGGAAAAGAACATGCTCCGCTATGTTGTCCTTTATCTATGGGATCTCTTCTCTTTATGCTTCCTGTCATATCCTCCTTGTTAAGCAAGATCTCCTTTCAACTGCTGCCTCTAAGAAGCCCGCTCCAATCACCCTGGCAGAGGGGGATCTTCTCCAATCTGCAGGATGTTGGCCTTGTCATGCTCTGCCTTCCAGCTGGTGTGGGTTGAGAGTGCACAAAGGCGAAGGCCTGGCTTTCACCACCCAATTTCTGAAGGCTCTGATACACTACCCAGCAACCAGTGTGGTATCACACTCTGTGAGAGGGCACTTGAGGCCCAGGCAGTCTGGGGGCAACAAATGGTGCCAATTCTTGTGTGGGCTTGAACTAAGGATCTGGGAGCTGTCTTTCTGAGTTTTCATGCTCAAGGCTGCTCCTCTACCATTTGAGCCACAGCTCCACGTATGGATTTTTGGTGGTTCCAGGCACAGAAGAGTCTTATCAGCCTTCCAGCTTATGGCTGGCTTCGATCTTTGATCCTCAGATCTCGGCCTACCGAGGAGCCAGGATTTCAAGTGTGAGCCTGAGCCAGACAGGCTCCAGAACCTTTCCTTTGAGCTTCTGTTTATCTCGTGCCAACTAGCAATCCCTAGTTAAAATAGTAATTTATAGGGGATCAAGTTCCTCTCCTAGGTCAGTTAATCCAAGGAGATAAAGTATCTTTGGAAAACGCTAGTCAGAGTAGACCTAGGTGAGAGAGAGAGAGAGAGAGAGAGAGAGAGAGAGAGAGAGAGAGAGAGAGAGAGAGAGTGTGTGAGTATAAGTTTCAGGGATACCTACCTCCAACTCTCTGGTGCTTCTTTCACCCAGTGGTGAGTACATCCAGGATCCCCACCCCAAAAAAGGCGGGGAGGGGAGGGTGCTTAAGGTTACATCAAGTGGGATGATCTGAATTCTATCCTGCAACTGAAGACAGGGTGATAATAGAGAGAAGGAGAGGTTGAGAGAAACATCAATGGAAGCCCCTTACCTTTGGCTACAAGTACCAGAAAGAAGAATGTATCCATCCTTTTTGGTAGTAAGATAACAAGTGCCCACTATTCATTTATTTTATTTTTTGTGAGTCCCAGGTCTTGGATTCAGGGACTCGGTGTCATCCCTGGGCTTCTTTTACTCAAGGCTGAGGCTCTATCACTTGAGCCACAGCAGCAAAACTGGCATTATTCGGGGGGGGGGGAGGAGTTAGCTTATGGCAGATATGAATCTCAGACTTGCGGCTGGGAAGGTAGCTCAGTGGCAGAGTGCTTGCCTTGCATGCCTGAGGCCCTGGGTTCGATTCCTCAGCACCACATAAGGAAAAAGAAAAAAAGCCAGAAGTGGCACTGTGGCTCAAGTGGCAGAGTGCTAGCCTTGAGCTGAAGAGCTGAGGGACAGTGCCCAGGCCCACAGTTCAGGACCCATGACTGGACCAAAAAAAAAAATATCTCACAGACTCTCCCGCTTGGGCTGGCTCTGAGTTACTACCATCAGAACTCAGCCTCCCGAATAGCCAGGATGACAGGTGAGAGCCACTGGCCCCTGACCATCACCATCAATTGATAGCTCCCTAGGGACAGTGCTGGGCTACCTGCAGTGCACCCTCCTTGTTGTGAGTGGGAAGCAGACGTGGGTGTGTTTGGTACTTCAACAGACTACCTACCTTTGAGCATTGTTTTGGCTCAGTCTGATGCCGACTTCCTCCTTATTCAGAACAATGAGTGTGCTGTCACAGAACAAATGTCCCCCAAGAGGTGCTGGACCCGGGGTCTTTCCTCTGCACACTGACTCTATTCCCCAAAACGACACACTACAGCATCGTGAAGTAGACATAGAGTGAATTCAGTTTCTTCTAATTTGGGTCTGGCCAGATAGGTGGCAGTGAGGATCAGAGGCTCGGGATAGTGCTGTGCAGTTGGACAATGAGATGCCTGCTCATCCACTTTCTTTAACTATCTTAGCAGAGGGTAGTGGGGAAGGACTCACCGGACAGACTGACAATGAGTAACAATCACGGTCTACCCCAGGCACAGAGGGGCTTACCAAAGGGAGCTAGTTCCACAGTCCAAGCGAGAATGATCCTGTCACACAGCCTACCTCCAGAATGAGAGGGTTGCATTGGGTCCCAGCCACATGGGGACACTTAGCCAACTCCTCCATGACAAATTCAACAAGTTACTGAGATAGAGACAGAGACAGAGACAGAGAGAGAGAGACAGAGAGAGGGAGACAGAGAGAGTGAGAGAGAGAATTACACTTAAGTAGGCTTCCGGTGGCACAGGCCTACAATGGTAACTACGCATTGAGATATGAGGATCATGGTTCATAGCTGGCCCAGGCAGGAATGTCTGTAAGACCATTATCTCCAAAGAACCACCAGAAAACCAGAAGTGGTTTTATGGCTCAATTGGTTGAGCCCTAAACTTGATCTGAGCAGCTTGTGGACAGTGCCCAGGCCCAGAGTTCAAGCCCCATGACTGACAATAAGTGGACTTCCTACCACAAGAAATGGACTGAATAGCACCCATTGTCCTAGGGAGCATGGCCGAGAAGTCAGGCCAAGCTTCCTGTCACCTGGGGATCATGAGTAGGTCACCCAGCTTTTCCGTGCCTCATTTTCCACAGCTGCAAAGCTGAACAGTGAAGGATCCCCTTCCTCATGGGGATAGGGTAAGGATGAAAGAGAGCCATGTTTTGTTTCATAATCCCATACCTGTGGAATGATAAATAACAGGCCCCTTCTAAGGCCTTTCCAGGTATCTTCTTGTTATATGCTCACAGAATTGTCAAGAGACATATCTGATGATCGTTGCCTCTATGCCTGGCTCTGCCCCAGAGTTCCCCTTGTATTGATCCCTTGTTTCCTCACAACTGTCCTGTGAGGAGACTGAGGACCAATGGTTCCAGGCCGAACCCCGAGCTTCAACTGTGGTCAAAAATCGGCTGCTGTGGACTAAGAGTTTGGGACAGTAATCTAAACTGATGACTGAACATGGTGCTACATATCTACCATCCCAACTACAGAGGACCAGGCATGGTGACACCTGCCTGTCACAGGAGGACCATGATCCAGCCAAGCCTGAGCATATATGGAGTCTCTATCTCAGAAATGCCCAAGACAGAAAAGCTTGGCTCCCATGGAAGAAGACCTGATTGGAAAGTTTAAGCTCTTGATTTCAAACCCTAATATACCAAAAAGAATCTGAGGCCCGGTGCCAGAGGCTCATGCCTATAACCCTACCTACTCAGGAGGCTGAGATCTGAAGATCACTGGTCAAGATTTAAAGTAGGGTTGGCCTTGCCCATCAGACGTCAGGATGAGATGACCCAGAGTCTGACCCATGCCAATAAGGTCCATATTAACAGGGCCCACAGCCTTAATAAGTGCTGACCACACTCTCTGTCCCCTGGGGAGCCAACCCCTACAGGCCCCACCCCCAGGTCCTCCCGTGCTCCCTCTGCCACCAACCAGGTCCAAGTTAGTAGACAGTTCCGGGTATACAAAGATCCCTTGCTCTTATAATTTAAAGGTGCTGAGTCCCCTTCAAACGTCTCACCCTTCCAAGCCCCCAGACCTCAGGCACAAAGTCCATGCACCCCCCAAGACAGCGGTTAGAAGTTACAAAAGGGTCCAGCACTCCTTGTAACAACCAACTTCTATACACACGCACACACACACACACACACACACACACACGCACACACACACACAGAGCCATCATGGGTGGCTCCTGTCTGTCATCCTAGTTATTCAGGAGGCTGAAATCTGAGGATCATTGTTCAAAGCCAGCCACTCAGGAAAGTATGTGAGGCTCCTATCTACACTGAACCACCAAATAGCCACAGTTGGAGCTATGGTTCAAGTGTCAGAGCTCTAGCTTTGAGCAAGATATCTCAGGGACAGCACCTAGGCCTTGAGTTCAAGGTCCAGTTCTTCTACCTCCAAACACACACAGACACAGACACAGACAGTCCGACTAACACACAGTCACACACACACACACACACACACACACACACACACACACACACATACACACACACACAAATGATGGCCCAAGGATTCAGCAGTCCCTGAGAACAGAAACATGAACTCCCTCTATTAGGATCAGATTCCACGCCCTAGAAGGTGGCAGTACCGACATCAGACCCACAGTAGACAAAACATTGAGCATCACACATATCTGGAATGTCTCATAGACCATCATGGCATTTCCTATCATACGCACTGCTAAGTGGAAAACTTAGTCAACTCTTTTTTTGTTGTTGGTCAAGGGGTTTGAACTCAGGGTCAAGGTGCTGTCCCTCAGCAATTCAGCTGAAGGTGTTCACTCTCCCACTTGAGCCAAAGCAACACTACCTGTTCTCTAGTGGTCTCTCATCAAATCTCACAGACTATTTTGCCCAAGCTGACTTGTAACCACGGTCCTCACATCTCAGCCTTCTGAGTACCTAGGATGAGAGTTGTGAGCCACGTGTGGCTTCCTGCTTCAGCCACCTTCATATACACAGAGGAAACTCATGTCGTCAGGCCACAAACTTTTTGCAAACCTTCACTTCAGATTTTGATACCCAGCATCCAAATCTATCCTTCAATGGAGAAAATAAAGACACAACAATCACACCTGCACCCCGTCGCCCACTCCCTGCTTGTTACAGGACACTTCCTCTTAAAGCTGTGGCTTCAAACTGGAGCAAATTTGGGGAGTTCTTACAAATATCTGTACAGTGAGGCCAGCACTTGGTCTCCCAAACACAGCACCCCCCCCACACCCCCACACCTCCACCATCATTTGCAGGCAAAGATGTCTTACTTTCTTTCTTTTTTATGTTGTGGGGCTTGAACTCTGGGCCTGGGTGCCGTCGCTGAGCTTTTCAGCTTAAGGCAAGCACTCAATTGCTTGAGCCACAGCACAGCTTCTGGTTTTCTGGCAATTCCTTTTAGTTAAGAGACACAGGGTCTTTCCTGACCAGGCTAGCTTTGACCCGTGATCCTCAGATCTCACCTCCTGAGTACCTAGGATAAATACCATGAGTTACTGGCACCCAGCCAGACAAACTTTTCCATTCCTGTCATCCTCTCCCCTCAGGAGATGGAAATCTGAGGACTACAGTTGGATGCTCCTTAGCAGCAAAGCTCGTGAGAACTCTTTATCTCCAATTAAACACCCCAAAAAGCTGGAAGTGGAGCTGTGATTCAAATGGTAGAGTGCTATCTTGGAGCATAAAAGACAAGATCCACGCCCTAGTTTCAACATTTTTCTAGCATAGACCCATCGAAGACAGGGAAGCAAGTGGGCACACGGGAGCTCAAAGCTAACACATAATACTCAGGACTCCCAGAACAGACCCAATCCAGCTCTGATTCTCTAGATTCTATGTCCTACATCATGGCAGACTTAGATGGGACTGACCATGCACTTCATACTGAAGATCCCCTGACCTTATCAAAGATTCAGGTCTCTCGTTGTCCTGCCTGAACACTGGGCAGTGAGGTAAGGTCTAGTTTTCCACCACATGATATGGGAACCAAAGGGATTCCTGGTCAAGGGACTGAGACTGGGAGGATATAGTTCCATCTTGGGTAGGTGAAAAGGGCTGCTCTATCCCAGAAATTTTCCTATGTTGTGAGTATTATCAAAGAAACAACCCTGCTCAGACCACAGTGCCTCTGATTTTCCCACCAGCCTCTAAACAGCTCTCCCCCACCTTCAGCCTGCCCTCTCTGAATCCCAGATCTGCCATCTATAATAAAGAGTGAGCCAGCCAAGCGACCCACTTCTTGCCCTCATTCCCAGGCTGTCCTGTGGCAGAGGCATGCTTACCTCAGTCTTTGGTGAAGGAATGAACACCGGGAGTGGTATGGTCAGATTGAGCCCTGGAAAGTCCTAGTCCCTAAGGATGTACTGCACAGGCATCCTGCAGTGAATGGCAGCCAGATTGTCAATGATGAATCCAAGGTGACAGGACTTTTAATAACAGTGTGGCTGGATCAAAGGCTGTTAGTCTATGTTGTCAGGCGAGGTCATGGCTCCAATGTCTTGACACACGTGACCTAGGATCATTCTCCCTCTTCAAATTCCTACTTATAATTTGAACCCCCCCCTTGAAACTCTCTCACTCCAATACCTCCCTAGACCTTGGAAACTTTCTTCTTATCTGACCAGAAAATAAACTCGATGAGGCTGGGCATAATTGAAACCTGGTGACCCACTCTGAGCTTTAGGATCTACCCGAGGCTGGTTCCCTTTGTAGTTGGTAACCACACAGCTCCTGGATGGCATAAAGTTACTGAGTGGTCAGTGGCTTGGTCCTACATACTGGCTTTAGGCTCTGAAACTGTCCCCACAGAGATTGTGAATAATTGGCTCCCTTTATCCAGGGACTCCAAACCAAGGCTTGCATGTTCTCCCTTCTTCCTTCCTTTCCTCTTGTTCTCCCTCTGTCCTTCCCTCCTTTCTCTCTTTACTTTCTTTGTGTCAGTTCTGGGCCTTGTACTGCAAGCCTAAGTGCCGTCCCTAAGCCTTTTCACTCAAGGCTAGCAGTCTATGTCTTGAGCCACACATCCTCTTCTGGTGTTTTTTTTTTTTTTTTTGGTCGTTAATTGAAGACAAGAGTCTTACAAGCTTTCCTGCCCAGGCCAAAGCCTCAATCCTCTGATCTCAGCCTCCTAAGTATGTAGGATGACAGGCTTGATGCACTGGCATCCAGATCAATCCAAGGTTTCTTCATGGGCTGTGGAACCAGTCCTGGAACTTTTCGTTGTCTATGACCCCCAAGAGCCTGGTGCACACTGTATTGGATAGTTGGTTAAATAAATAAGCATCTGTCTATGACAATACTACAGAAAATTCCCATCTGATTCAGGTAATAATCCTCTGTCGAGGAGTGGGGACAAAGCCTGATGTAGCTCTCCAACAGTTCTCCCTCCTCCCTCTTACCCACTCCTGGTGCCACAACACTTAACTGTTTTGGCTCTGAGGGTGTGAGCCACTATGTACTCGCTACATTCCAGGGCCTCTGGGATGCCTATCTTCTCAAAGATCTCTGTCCAGCCGCTAACCAGCTCTGTGGCACTCAATTCCCCATGGAGGTGTGAATGAGTTTGCTGTGAGCTGAATGCCTGGCTCAAGGGGTCTCCTGTCCTCCCCCTGGGGCCAGCCGGGATCATCCACCACATCTGGCCCGTAAATTTCATGTTGGAGAGGAAGGATTCTTGAGGCAGCCTGGGTTCTCTGAATCTCCCAGAGTCCAGTACAGGTGCTGGGAATCATCTCTGCTCAATGCTGGCATGCTGGGGATGGAGAGATCACAATCTCTGCTCCCCACAATGTCCTCAAGTGGGGTCGTCACCCTAGAGATATGCAATAGCTGCTGAAGAAAGGCAGTCAAGGCACAACGTTCAAAGCAGGAGACAATCTGGCTTGGGAACTCTGCCTGTGCCGCTTTGAACATCATTGTTTGATGGCTGAAATCATCCATCTAATTTGATCCATAATCCCAGGCATTAGTGGAAATTGCCAATTTGAATTAAAAAAAAAACCTGGAAAATGTGGTATTTAATTTGTCCCAATCAAACTTAAAGGTTTCCAAAGTCAGTGGTCCCCTTTTCCTTCCACACAGCCTATAGCAGGTTACAGAAACTGGCATTCAGCGAGCCCTAGCTAACTGCCACCCCCTGATACCGAGCAGGCTCCAGCAGAGGGAATGGACTTGCCTACCACTGCCCAGCTGGAAACAGCCCAGGTGGGACACAGATTGGATTCTGCAGGACTCAAGGGAGGACTGACACTGGCACTACCCCAGGAGGGTATCCTCACCACCAGTTGGGGACTACAGCCCTGTGCCAGGATGCCCACAGAGACAGTTAATGCCCTAGATATGGTTTCCCTCTCATCCACTCTCATCATGAACCATCTGCCATGTCACACCATACGCCAGTCCCCAAAACCTCATTGCTTCACAGCCTCTGCCTTATCATTTCCCTCATCTCGTTCCCTAATTATGTTGGGCAAACACATTCGAAACCCTTGAATTACCTCCAACTAAACACACAAGAGCAGAGTGTCTGGCTGGAAGAATGTGGCTGTGATCTCATTCGTCTCACCAAACTTCTGGCTGGGAATAGAAGGACGGTCGTCCACTCCAGTCCAGGGTTCACACAGTTCTTCTAGGGGAGGCCCACTCAGGCCCAGCAGCTACTGTGGGCTACAGGAAAGGGGGAAGAGAGAGGTGGAAAGTAATGTCTACTGAAATCTTCCATAAAGGAGCCATGGAACTGTGAAGGAGAAAACAAAAATTGTGGCTGGGCTTGTGCTTGGTATTGATGAAGAAAAACAAAAACAAATACACACACACACAGGGAGAGACGGAGAAATATAATGCTTTTGCTGTTTTTAGATATGGTGACTTAAATATATTTTCATTGTTCTCATCTCCCTGCTCTCCCAACACACACACACACACACACACACACACACACACACACACACACACACACACACCTCCAGAATGGTGACAGATGACTCTTCCATGCAGCACCTGCAATTTGCCACCTGATCACTCACCTGAGGACAGTCAGGCTGTAGAAGGAGAAAGATTCTCTCTGTCTCTCTCTCTGTCTCTCTCTCTGTCTCTCTCTCTGTCTCTCTCTCTCTCTCTCTCTCTCTCTCACACACACACACACACATACAGACACAGAGTAGTACCTCTTCTAAGTTTGTTGGTTCCTCATCAGAGCACACGGGTTCCCATTCTCCGTTCCCTTGTCAGAACCAAGGGCTCCCACACAAGGGGAGCACCAATCTAATGACACAGCACGACCCTGCCTCTCAACTTCTCCAGGGCCAGACCCTTCCCCTTGCGAACAACCAGCCTTAACTCCCCATCCACCAAAACCCTAGGCCAGGACGCTGGGTGAAGGAATCCCCAGACAGGTGGCTCCTCAGAGCAGGACTGAAATAAGCAGTGGGTCACGGGTCCCCAAGGGGGGTGTCTGACCCAAGGTGGGGACGGTGTTGAGGAAATGGATGGGGTCCTAAAGGCTACATACATGGACAGACTCCTACTTCCAGCCTAGATGCTTCTGGGCAACTGGGAAGATTCTTGGGGAGGACAAGGAGACCAGATGGACAGGGAGCACCCACAGATGCTGGCAGAGCTGGGAAATGTGATCACCCTGTGAGTACTGTTGACACCTGGGGTGGGGGATAGGCCGGGTATATGTGTGTCTGAGAGCGTGTGTTCCTCCCATATATTCACCTACAATCTGACCCTCAGTGCCCTCACCTCCCTAGTGGGCTTTTCTGGGACGCTCCTCAGATGAAAGGGTGACTGCGCACAGAGGACAAGGGCTCACACAGCAAAGGAGGCCTATCTTTTGCATCCAACATCCCCCACTCCAAGAAAAAAAGGAAAAGACCCAATAAGGCAGGTGCAGAGGTGATGTTCCCACCTCTGACTAAAGCCACCAGGTCCGACCAGGGATAGGAAGGGTGCAGATGTGAGACTGTGTGACGCCCACTGCTCCAGCCAGGGGCTCAGTGGTGACCCCTTCTCACCCATTCCTGCATCTCCCCATTTCCAGGGATACTGGCCACTATGGATGGGGGTGAGTTCCCAGAGTAACACCCACTCCCCAACCCCCCACTCCTGGGGTGCATTTGTGGAAGAGTCAGGGGTGGCCTGCCTGGTGCTGGGGAAGCATGGTTGGGACACAAGAGGGAAGGCGGGATTTGCAGGGGGGGGAATGGGAGTGTGTCGCGACCACCTCGACCAGCAAGGAAGACAAGACCAGGGATTCTTCTCAAAGCAGTTTATTCAGGAACCTTGTCTGCAAGCTTCTCCCCGCCCCGCACCCGCGCTCCGGTTATAAGCCTCCTGGATGGCCAATCCCGAGGTGCCACGCGGCATATACTAATAGGGTCGCAAACACGGAAGCAAGCCAGTAGCCAAGCCATAGCCATATAAGGAGTTGTTTTTCACAGAGAGCATTCGCCATAGGGAAGGCGGAAGGCGGAAGCCAGCGCCATCTTTGGTCGCGGCCCCTGCAGCTCTCCACAACTCCCCATTTTTGATTTATTAAG
Organism: Dipodomys spectabilis; assembly: GCF_019054845.1. NCBI lineage: Eukaryota > Metazoa > Chordata > Mammalia > Rodentia > Heteromyidae > Dipodomys > Dipodomys spectabilis. Next base: position 13,161 of record NW_024871990.1, read on the forward strand.
CGACAGGTAAGAGTAGAGGTTGGGCCTCTGTCTAAAACATTAATGAGAGGACCCTGCACTGGTCTTCGCCTGAGGGGCGCCTTCCCCAGTGACGACCAGGCCTGTCGGATGCCTTTTTTGCAGAGGTGGGATTTTGGGCATCAACCCACTTGCAACCCAACATGCTCTTCTTGGGCTCACGCTGGGAAGTGATTCCCAAGTGCAGTGCATTTGCCATACACCCTGTGCTATTCCTTTAACGTTGCAAGCCACGCGTAGGGGGACTGTCCGGCCTCAATGGCAGTGAAGGCCTGGACCACCATAGCCATACTCCTGCGCTACGAGCTCCTAATCCGGCATATGAACCACAGGCACAGCAAGATCACCAATGCCAGGATACCGATAAGGGAGCCCATTCCTGCCCACTCCTTCAAATGATCCACAGCTGTCAAAATCCAGGAGGAAACATCTTGTAACAGGGCATCATCCATCCGGGTGGAGTTTACTGCGACAATGGCCGATCGTAGCTGTAACATCAATTGGTCGAATTCCCCTGTCCAGTTGCCTAAAAGATAACTTGACAGTTGTTTAGACAAATTTGCTGCCTGGGTATAGTTATAATATTGAACAGCGGTAATACAAAGCCCTTCATATTTTTGAACACATTCCAGCTGAGCCAACTGCCACAGGATATCAACCTGCTCCTGCACAAGGTCAACCCTTTGATTTAACAGCATCAGTCCTCCTTTTAATTGTGCATTGGTCACTTGTTGTAAATCCAGAGCTCTGGCTATAGTAGCCGACAGGTTATTTAAAGTCTGAGCGGTCTGCACAGTATGTGAAATGGCGACAGCGGCAGCCGTCGCACCCGCGGCAGCCACAGCTATAGCAGTTACAATGGCCGCAGTGATGCCAAAATCTCTCTTATGCCTAAACAAGGTTACAGCTTGAGAAGCATCTACTGGCACAGGCACCCAACGCGGAATGCGTGCAACTATAGCTAACGGATACTGAGAACTCCAGCAGGTAGCATAATAGCAGGTTTCATTAGTACAAGCACACACATCATCTGAACATACAGAGGTGTTGTTAATTACCAAAAACACAAAAGGGGAAACCACACACACGGGGGTAGGCTGAAAGCTAAATACAGTATAATTTTTACTAAAATGACAATTGGCACCCACAGTACGGGCAGTACTAGTCAAATTGCAAGTCATGTTTGCTATAAAAAAAAGTGACCCCCTTGCAGCATAACTATAGGTTCGGCCTGCAAGCAACTTCCATTAAGACCACATAACAGCCAATTATTAAAGGGATTAATTCCAGCCCTAAATAGTAAACTAGCATTGGACAAAACGCTAGGGGAGAAAGAAAAACGCTTAGACTCATCAGCCGAAACAACTTGTCATGATTGGCAACCTGTCCAAGGCCAAGCCTCCTCCATACGGTCAGGCAAGCAAAAAGGGGCCCATTTAGGTTGTTTTACACTCCACGGGTCGATGCTTAACTTTAAGCTTTCATAATCTCTGCCTAAAACAGTACCAACAAATCCAGTAGCATTTGCCCAACCTCAGTTGATCCCGGATTCCCATACCAATATCTAAAATAAGCGGCCGGGGAACGAGTCAAGGTTATGCAACTACCATTAAGGGTCGCATCACTTAAGCAAAAGCATAGCGTGCCCATCAAGCTAATATTTCTAGCTTCACCAACCCCTGCCATTATTTTATCCTCTGGGTAAAAGGAAAGGTTAAGAGTCTTATTTGTGGTGAAAAATCTAGGGAAAAGAGAGGCGTCATATCTCACAGGCATGGGCCTTGGGAATGCAGACAGTATTCCCCATCTCGCTACCGTCTGCCCCTGTTGGATCATCAGGAGCTGTATGATCAGCAACGCAATCTTTTGTTTCTTCTGGGTTCCGTTCATCTTGGACTCGCCGCACAAGTCTTTCGGGCACCCACACTGGATCCGAACGATTCTGAGGAAAAACACAAACAGATCCTCGTGCCCATACCAGCATGGGGTCAGGCCCGTTCCAGAGCCCCGTGAGCACATCCTTCCACAAAGCCGATCCTAAGGCCGAAGGAGTGGGACTGTTATGCCTATCTGCCGCTGAGCGACCAGCGTTATCCAAATTCAAAAAATTTACGGTGAAATGTGTCATGGCTATTCTTTGTCTTGCTGTAGCCATCAGGGGTCCAGCTCCCCCTTTTTGTTTTTGTAACATTTCCTTGATAGTGCGATGAGCTCTTTCCACAATTCCTTGTCCTTGAGGGTTATAGGGCAGTCCATGCACCAGGGTAATACCCATTTGAGTGCAAAAGGAAACAAAGAGCTGCCCAGTATAGGCCGGACCATTATCAGTTTTTAGCTGTTTTGGCATTTCCCAGGCCGCCCACGCTTCCAAGCAGTGAGATATCACATCAGTAACCTTTTCCCCTGGCAGGGGGGTGGCAAGTACAACACCCGAAATGGTGTCAACAGAAACATGTAAATATTTTAAGCGGCCAAATTCAGGTACATGAGTTACATCCATCTGCCATACTTGTAAGGGTCTTAAACCTCGTGGATTAACTCCAAACGTAGGGGGCTTATGGTAAAAAATACATCGGGGACACTCCTTTATCACTTGACGTGATAAAGTGGCTTTGTAAAGTCCTGGCGTTTACATGAAATTTGGCATGAAAATCTTTTGCTAAGTCAACAGAAGAAGCATGGAGCGCCCACTCAGCACGAGTGTGTGCATCAGCTAGGGCATTACCCTTTGTCAGTGGTCCTGGGAGGCCCGTATGTGCTCGAATATGCATTGGAAAAAAGGGTTCCTTGCGTTGCCATATAAGGGACTGTAGCAGGGTAAAGGGAGCTAGAACAGAACTGGTAGCCTTTATTGTACCAACCGCTTCCAATATTTTTAAAGCATTTATTACATAGGCTGAATCTGATATTAAATTAAAGGGACAGGAGAAAGCTTTAAATACTTCAATTACAATCATCAACTCAACAATCTGTGGGTTACCGGGGACAAATTGATGCTGCACGGGGTCTTGGTTACCTGCAACGTATACCCCGCATCCTGTTTTGGAGCCAGCCATAAAAATATTTGTAGCCCCTCTAATAAGCTTTTGGGCAGTTACCTTTGGAAAAATCACTGGATGTTCCTTTACAAATCTTAGTAGAGGGTCTTTGGACAAATGATTATCAATATCTCCTGGAAACATGCATCTCAAAATGGACCAATTATCAATAGTGGCACATAAAGTCTGAACTTGGTAGGCACTGTAGGGAACAATGATGGAGTGCAGATAAACTCCAAAAAATTGTAAACTGTGTTGAACTCCTTGCAGAGCTAAGTCTGCTACCACCTCAGGGTAATACTCCAGCGTCTTTCCGGGGGAAACATGAGAATGTAACCACATTAACGGCCCCTTTTGCCAAAGTACCCCAGTTGGTTGGGTCTCAGTGGGAAGAATGCATAAATCAAAGGGTTGGCCATCTTGTAGCCTGTTTAAACAGGCGGCACTTAAAGCCTCCTCCACCCTTTTGAGAGCAAATCAGGCGCTCTCAGTCAGGTGTCGTGGGGAGTTTAAATCTATATCTCCTTTTAGCATATCAAATAAGGGTTTTAATTCATAATTTGGCAATTTTAAATACCCCTTTATCCAATTAATATCCCCCAACAATTTTTGAAAATCATTTAAAGTCTTTAAGTTATCTTTTCTCAGGGTCAATTTTTGGGGCATGATCGACCTGGGATGTATCTTGGCTCCCAGATACTCCACCACTCTGCCTGTTTGTATTTTTTCTGGCGCCGGATAAAGACCCTGTTCCCTTAAGGCAAAAACCAATTCTGCATAGGCCTTTTGTAACCCAGCCTCTTCCTTATGAGCTATCAAAATGTCATCCATATAATGGACCACCCTGAGTTTTGGATGCCTTTTTTTAACAGGAGCTATAGCCCTGCCAACAAACAGCTGACATGTAGTGGGGCTGTTGGCCATACCCTGAGACAGCACGACCCACTCATATCTTTGGTCAGGTTCCTCATGGTTACAAGAGGGCACAGTAAAGGCAAAGCACTCACAATCAGTGAAATGCAAGGGGATAGAAAAGAAACAATCTTTTATGTCTATTACTATAATAGGCCAATGGGCAGGAAGTGCGGAAAGCAAAGGTAACCCTCTTTGTACAGGGCCCATAATTTGCATCTGTGCGTTTATGGCACGCAAATCATGAAGTAATCACCATTTACCCGACTTCTTTTTTATCACAAATATTGGAGTATTCCATGGTGAAACTGAGGGTCTCACATGGCCCAGGGCTACTTGTTCTTCTACCAGTTTATGAGCGGCTGAAAGCTTTTCGGAGGATAAAGGCCACTGAGCTACCCATACCAGTTCCTCCGTCTTCCAGGTAATGGGAACTTGATCCTCAGCGGCCCCTATGAAAAACCCAGTCCATGTCTATCAAGTTTTTGGTGGACATCAATAGGCTCTTTACGGCCTTGCAAGTTTTTTCCCAGTCCTTGCCCTGGGCAGTAGCCCATTTGTAACATCATTTCCTTTGAGGTAGGAGAATATTCATTACTAAGGCAAAATCCCATCTCTTTTAGTAAATCTCAACCCCACAGGGAGACAGGCAATTCTAAAACATAAGGCTGGATGTTTCCAGAGTGTCCTTCTCCATCCTTCCAGTTGAGGGGTCTTGCACTTAGGTCAGGAGCTTTGGCATAGCCCAACCCTCTCAGGGTTTGTTCTGAGGCCTGTAATGGCCACGCTCTCGGCCAATCCTTTTTTGCAATAATGCTATGATCGGCCCCTGTGTCTAACAGTCCTATAATCCTTTTTCCTTCAATCTCCAGTTCAAGCATGGGTCTCTGGTCTAAATCCAGGGCTAAGTACACTGACTCAATTCTGGAGGAGCCAAAACCCTTTCCACCTCTCTCAGACTGTATGGCAGGAAATTTTTCATGTAGACTAGGCAGGAGTAACAATTGGGCAATTCTGTCTCCAGGGGAAATTGCTACAATGCCTTTTGGAGCTTCTACCATGATTTTAACTATACCTGTATAATCTGGGTCAATAACTCCTGGGTGAATTTTAAGCCCTCTAAGGGCAACGGAAGACAGGCCAATTAGTAACCCCACTGTGCCCCGTTCCAAAGGACCTTGAAAATCTGACTCTACTAACTGAACGCCCATTTGCGGGATTAGTACGAGTCTGGTGGTGGTGGGGAGGTCCAGTCCCGCTGAGCCTGTAGTGGCTCTCCGCGGTTCTTGGGATGCCTCAGGGTAGGCCATCCTTCTTGGGAAATTTCCTCCTTTGGGCTCTCCATTGCCCCATACATTTGCGGGCCCTGGGGACGGGGGCCCCTCTGCCCATTTTTTGGCTGCGTGATGGGGCCCAAGGGCTGGCTGTTAACATCTTTGACTGATCTACATTCATTGGCCCAATGCTTTCCTTTTCTACATCTGGGGCACAGCCCTGGCTGTTTGCCCGTTGTAACATCTCCAGCTCTTCCGGTTCCTTTTCTCTCTTGGCAATCTCTCTTGAAATGACCAGCCTTTCCACACTTGAAGCATGCTCCAGATGTCACTCCAGAGTTTCCCCCCCGCCCCCGCCTATTTGAATACTGGAGTACTGCGGCGGCAAGGCCTGCATTAGTTCGAGGTCCTCCCAGCTCTCTGCACACTTTCATCCATGCCTCCAACCCTCTATGTTTATACCGGGTAATGGCGGCTTTACATTCTTTGGTGCATTGCTCATAGACTAATTGTTTTATAAGAGGCATGGCCATGTCAGGGTCCCAAAAAATTCTGCCTGCTGCTTCCACCATTCTGGCCACAAAATCCGAAAAAGGCTCGGTAGCCCCCTGCAGGATCTTGGTGAGATTGCCGCTAACTTCCCCCTTATTTGGTAGTGATTTCCGCGCCTTAATGCAAACATCATTTATCTGTTGATACACTTCAGGGGGATATCCTGTCTGAGCATTAGCAAAGCGGCCTTGTCCTAAGAGCATGTCTCTGTCCCAAGCCTGGTGTCTGTTCGCTTGATTGATGGCTGCCTGTTCATTACAAAATTCCAGCATAAATGCCCTCCAATCCAAGTATTGGCCTGGACTCAAACATGCCCGTGCTAGGCTCACCCAATCAGAGGGGGTCATGCAATATCTCTTTATAGCTTCCACTTGAGCTACGGTAAAAGAGGTTGTAATCCCATACGTCCGAACAGACTCAGCCAGGGACTTAATTACTTTAAATTCTAGAGGCTCATGGAATCTCTGTTGATTATCGTCTTGAAAAACTGGGAAGGCGAGTTCTGCTCGAGCAGTTCGCCAAGTGTCCGGGCAAAACGTATGCCCATTGGCTCCATGTTGATATGGAGGAGGATCTAAAGGGGTCTGACCGGAAGTTCTTTCTAAGTCCTCATTAAGCACAGGTTGGTTTAGCTTACGTTCCCCCTTTTTTATACGGCTCCTTTTCATCTGTTGAATAAGTGCTCTCACTTCTTCCTCCTCTAACTCGCTGGAACTTCCTCTTTCCGATTTTAGCTCGGACAGATCTGGGTATAGTCGCCCCCTTTTGCCCTGTTCACTGTCTCCCTTTTCACTGATCGCCTTCTCTGACCTCTCCTCCTGTAACTGCTCCAATGCTGACTGTCCATTTTCTATAACCTCACAGCAGTGCTGGTCCTCCAGGCAGCCCCTAATCCATTTCCAAATGGGGCGGACTCCTGTCTTTAATGTGCCCTGTTCATAGGCAAAATCCAAATCCTTCCCTAATTTGTCCCATGAGGCTACTGTAAGGCTCCCGGACACTATGAACAAGGAGCCACAATATCGCATTCATCAAGGAACCTCTGTAAGGTACCCTTCTTTAACTTTAGCCCTTTCGAGCATAGTAGCTCTTCCAGGGCCAGAAAAATTGGATGTGACGTCGCGGTGCCCATCTCAGTTATTAAAAATTTTATTTTCTTTTACTTTCACTTTAGGCCTGTATATTATTTCTTCCCGGGTTCCCGCTCTCTCTTTATCTACAGAGAAGAGCCCCGTATTATGCCCGCTTTAATCGCGGATTCCCACTTACCTGGGAACTTACTAGTGCACCACCCTGACTGCCAGGAGTTCTGAATCCCTTGTGGAGTTAGTTCCCCGTACGGGCCACCATTTGTGGTGACCACCTCCACCAGCAAGGAAAACAAAACCCGGGATTCTTCTCAAAGCAGTTTATTCAGGAACCTTGTCTGCAAGCTTCTCCCCGCCCTGCACCCGCACTGTGGTTATAAGCCTCCTAGATGGCCAATCCCGAGGTGCCACGCGGCATATACTAATAGGGTCGTAAACATGGAAGCAAGCCAGTAGCCAAGCCATAGCCATATAAGGAGTTGTTTTTCACAGAAAGCACTCACCATCGGGAAGGCGGAAGGTAGAAGCCAGCGCCATCTTTGGTCGCAGCCCCTGCAGCTCTCCACAGGAGTGGTAGGGGGAGGTCGCAAGGTGCTGACCTGTGGGCAGCCACTAACTTGTGCTTCTGGTAGAATCTGTAGGCTGTGGTTCTGTGTGCAGCGTTCAGCAATGGTGCGAGGGATGTGCCTGATTTGCTGGCTTTCTGTGCTCTGTGCTCCTGGCCCAGACCAATGCTCCTACAGCAGCAGAGTCTTTGAGGTCGCCATCCCTGGTGCATCGACCTACTCTTCTCTCTGCTCTCTCTGCCCCGACTTCTGTCCGGGGCTGCCCTGCCTCCGCTGCACAAGTGCTCTAGCCCCTATGTGCCCCTGGCTGCAGCAGATATGTACCCCCTCAGCCACACCCTGTCCTCCACTGGGTCACGCCTCCTCCCTCCCTCAGCCACGCCCCCATCCCTGGCTTTGTGCTGTCCTGACTCTGCCCTAAGTCTACCAGGCTATGGCAGAAGCAGGCTCACCTCAGGTCCGGGCTTCCCTCCAACCCCAGCAGCTTCCCGGGGGGGGGGGGATCGAATCTCCCCTCAGCCCAAATGCTGGGGGACTCTTCTCCATCCACCCCACACACCAAGCAGGTGCAAGATGTCCCTCTATGTGTGTGTGTGTGTGTGTGTGTGTGTGTATGTGTGTGTGTGTGATTGTTGGGGATACCTACCTCGCAAGGACTCAGAACAATTTAAAAAATTAGTACAAAGAACCCTGTGTAATGGACTCAGCACAATGAGCCTTTTGAAGGACTCAGCACATAGCAACCTTTGGGATTCTCATGGTAATCTAATGACTAATAAGATAAGACATGCCATTTTAACATCACTAAACTTACATATCATAGTATTATGACATCATATGTCATAGTGACATTATAGACATATTGTGAATGCCTATTCTGTGATTTCATTCTATTTTAAGTGAGCAAAATTGGTGGATATCAGAAATCCATTGTGACCTCAAAGCCATTGTGACATGAAAAGCACTTTGTGACATCACAGTGCCATTGTGATAGTAACCTGTTGTATCATCACAAACTGGTCCTGTCCATTGTGACCTCATCACCAAGGTGACATCACAAAGCCATTGTGATATCACATTGCTGTTGTGACATTACAATCACCTTGAGACCTCCCATGACAGCTTTAGCACCTTTGAAAAAACACATGACCTTTGTGATTGTGAAATGTCAATTGAGATCAGATATGCCAAAGAAATATCACAAAGTATCTACAATATAATCATGGATATGACATCACAATGTCATTGTGACAATATCAGCTCATTGTGACATCACAAATCTGTAATGACATCATACCGCTATGATATCACATAGTCATTGTGACATCATATATACATTCTGAATGACTATTATGTGATTTCATTACATTTCAAATGTGGCATGTGGGTTCATATCAAAAACACATTTTGACCATAACCATTGTGACATCACAATCCGTTTGTGATGTAACATTGAAATTGTGATATCTCTAAACAACTGTGACAACTCAAACATGTCCTGTCCTCAAAAGTTTTGTGACATGTTGCCACTGTGTTATGTTAGGCCCATTGATAGCTCAATCTATTTTCGACCTCATATTATTTCAGGAATGACATGAAGTATTAGAAATATACTTTGACATCACGAGCATAGTGACATCATACTGCTAGATGTAATGACCATTGTGTCATATTTTCACATCACAAACCTGTTCTGACTTCATCACATTTGTGCCAACAAATGCTTTGGAATCCTCACAAGCCCATTCTAAATTTATATACTCATTGTGAGTTAATGATAATTGAGGTCTGGAATGCCATTGTCACATCATCAATCTACTGCAACATCACAAAACAATTTTGAACTCGTCACTATTATGGCATCACCAATTAATTAGAATTTGACATCATATTGCAATTGTGATATTACTGTACCATCGTGCTTTCACAAACCTATTATGACCTAATCACATCTTAGAAAATGCATGGCCTTTGGGACATCAAGCTCCTTCTGTGAATTTGTATCATCATGAACTTGTAGCAATAGTTTTGACATCATTAACCCATTTTTATATCATTAATATTTTGACAACCAAAACCTGTTAGGAACTTAAGCACTTTTGACAAAAAACATGGCGTTTGTGTCATGACAGTTCATTTGTATAGGTCATGGTGAATTCATTCTCATGTCCTCACTGTAAACTAATTGCAATTAAGATCTGACATACCATTGTGACATCACAAACCATTTGTGCCATCATCACCAGTGTGATATCAATCATTATGACACCATCAGCACATTATGACATCAACAAGCTACAGTGACCTCATAGCATTATGACATCGCATTGCCATTTTGTGGTGTTAGACACCTTGTTAATGTATATACTGTGATTTCATTTTATTTAAAATGTGGCATGTCAGTTGATATCAGAAACACATCGTGACCTCATAACCATTGTAACATTATAATCATAACTTGTGTAGCATCACATTGTTGTTATGACATCTTTAGCTTATGGTGTCAACACAAAATGGCACTGACATTATAATATTTGCCATTATGTCATTGTGATATCATAGTCACATTATGAATGCCTAATCTGTGATTTCATTGCATTTGAAATGTGGCATGTGGGTTGATATCAGAAACTCATTTTGATTTCACAACCATTGTCACATCAAAATCCCTTTGTGACATCAATTTGGCAATGTGACATCACAATGGCAATGGGATGGAACTAAGGCACCATGATATCAAAATGGTCATGAACACACAATGGGTTTCTGATATCAACCGACATGCCTCATTAGAAATAGAATCAACAACATAATAGGCAAACGCAATGTCTATGACATCAGAATAAAAATGTGATGCTGCAATGCTATTATGTCATTGTAGTTTTACATGTCAAAATGAGCTGATGGTGTCACAATGGCAACATGATGTCACAATTTTGATGTCAGAAAGGATTTGTTATGTTTCCTTAGTATGTCTGATGTCAGTTGTCATTAGTTCCCCATGAGGTTATGGATACAAAACAGGTTCTGTGATGTCATAGAGGCCATGTGTGTTTTCAAAAGTGGTTATAAGTTATAATAGTTTTGGACTGGCACAATATGATCCATAACGTCACAATGGAATGAGATATACCTTTGGGTTTTTGATGTCACAGTGGTGATGAGGTCACAATGGCTTTGTGATGTCACAGTTTGTTTGTAATATCAGAATGATATATCCAATTTCAATTACTCATAATTCAATATGAGGATACGAATTGATAGAAGAAGCTTCATAGTGTGAGGTCATACTATGTGAAAACCCAATAGGACAGTGATTTCACAATGACGATGTGGTGTCTCAACATCATGTTATAATAATGTTCTGATGTCACAATTGGTGATGCCATACTGATGAGGAGGTCATAACTTAGTGATAACTTCTGTGATATGCTGCCATTAGGATATTTTAGGCTTTTAGTAAGCTTATAATCTGTTCTGAAACTCATAATTCAGGTATGACATATGATGTCAGAAATTGACTCTGACATCATGAACATTGTGACATCATGACCATTGTGACATCACATTGATAGACATCAAGACGGTGGTGGCACATTATGAACTCATATCTGTTAGGACTTCATCATATTTGTGAAACACATGATTTTAGAGACAACACAGTCCCTTTGTGAACTCATATCTTCATTGTGAATTAATGACATTTGAGATCTGGCATGCCATTGTGACATTTCCAACCAATTGTGACAGCACAAACCTATTATAGTAGAAAAACATTGTGATCTAATAGCCATTGTGATAGCACAATCCCTTTGTGACCCCACATTTCCATAGTGATAACACTAACCCACTGTGAAATTCCAATCCTCTCAAACCAAATCCAGGTATGAAATGTGATACTCAAATCCAATGTGACATCTAGATCATGGTGACATCAAGATCATGGTGACATCACACTGATAGATGTTATGAGCATTTTGTCACATTCTGACAACACACACCTGTTAGGACTTCATCACTTTTGTGAAAATACATGCCTTTGGATACATCAGAGTCCCTTTGTGAGCTAATGTACTCATTGTGAGTTAATGAAAATTGAAATCACATGTGTCATTTTGATATAACCAACCCATTGTGACATCACACACTTCTTGTGAACTCATCAGTGTGGCATGACAAATTATGATATCAAAACATTATTGTCATCATATTGCATCATCACATTGCCATCGTGATATCACTGTCCCATTGGGTTTTCAAAAACCTAGTATATCTTCATAGAATTTTAGAAAATTCATGGCCATTTATACTTGTCTTTTTCTGTGAACTCATATCCTCATTGGACATGTGAAATTGGACATGCGATTATGAGATGTGACTTCACAAAACTATTTGATATCATCACCAATGTGTCATCACAAAACCACTGTGTGCTTTCATTGCCATTTGACATCACTATCACATTGTGATATCGCAAACCTATTAGGACCTCTTATCACCATTGAAAAAACATGCCCTTTGTGACAACACAGTCCCTTTGTGGAACTATACCCTTATTATGAACTGACAATTGATATCAGACATGCCAATTTAACATCATGAACCTTTTGTGACATCACCAGAGTGTCATAACATTGTCATTATGACAGCATCAACTACTTTTGATATGACAAAACTACAATGACAAGATAGCATTATGAGATCACATTGTCATTGTGATGTTATATTGTAAATGCCTGTTTTTAACATTTTTTTTTGTCAGTCGTGGGGCTTGAACTCTGGGCTTGGGTGCTATCCCTGCTCTTCAGCTCTAGGCGAGCGCTCTATCGCTTGAGTCAGAGCCACTTCCTGTTTTCTAATGGTTTTTATTGGGAATAAAATTCTCATAGACTTTCCAGCCTGAGCTGGCTTTGAACCGCGATCCTCAGATCTCAGCCTCTGGAGTAGCAAAGATTACAGGCGTGAGGCACCGGCGCCCAACTTTTTCATTCTATTTCAAATTTGACCTGCCTGTTAATATCAGAAACATAATGTGACCTCATAACCATTGTAACATCATAAATCAGCAATGACATCAAATTGTCATTATGACACCATCAGCTCATTTTTACATAACCAAACGACAATGGCATCATAGCATTATAAATCACAGTGACATTGTTACATTCATAGACTTAACAGTGTGAAGGCCTATTCTGTGAATTCATTCTATATCATAAACCCATTTTGACCATATAACAATTGTGATATCACAACCCTTTGTAACATCACATTGCCATTGTGATATCATTAGCCTGCTGTGCCATCACAAACCAGTCCTGTCCTTATAAGTTTTGTGACATACTGCCATTGCCATATATTAGGCCCTTTGTGAGCTCATAATCTGTTTTCAATCTGATATTTCTGGTATGACAGGTGATATCAGAAATCCCCAGTGACATCAAACTGCCAGATGTCATGACCATTTTGTCACATTGTGATCTCACATTTCTAACAAAACATGCCTTTGGAGACATTACAGTCCCTTTTTGAACTCATATATTCATTGCCAATTAATGAGAGTTGAGATCTCCCATGCCACTCTGACATCATGAACCCATTGTGACATCACAAACTTATTGTGACCTCATCACGAGAATGGCATCAACAACTAATTGTTACATCAAATCATTATTTTGACATGATATTGTGGTATTGCTGTTGTGATATCACTCTCCCATTGTGTTTTCACAAAACTGTTATGGCCTCATCAGATCTTAGAAAATTCATGGACTTTGAAACTTCAAGCTCTTTCTCTGTACTCATGTACATATGTCCTCTAAGGCAAGGAGACAAACCATCGAGTCACATTTAATATAATAAACCATTTTTCACTAGAAAGGGGACTGTGATTAACTTATCCTGGACTGGATACCCAGGTTCAAGAGCAGCCTTGACCACCAAACCTCAGACCTCCAATGGGCAACCCCACCCTTTCTTAATTGTTCTGCAAACCACAAACCACAAAATTATGATTTCCAAAGCTCCAAAGCTCAATGGGCAAGGATTTTTACTTTTCCATTCTTCCCTCCTTCTCTACAGACCTGTCATTCCTTCCTGGTCTTTCCCTTTTTCCCTTCCACCACTTCCTTCTTCTCTTCAAGCCTCTCTATTCTCCATAGGCCTGCCCTACTTTGCCCCAGTGACCAATTGCCAAACTTCTGCTCTCCCTCAGCTTCCTCCCTTCTCAGGTTTTTCCTTTCCTGCTGTCTCACAACTTTCTTCCATCCAGGTAACTCCCATTTTTATCTCGCCTTACAATGCCCTGAAAATGCAACTTATATTTAGGTTGTACCCGTCCTCCCTCCAATGGATCTCAAGCTTAACAGTTTTCAGCCATCACTTCCAAAACTGCCCAATGCTCAATCACTTCTTGACAGCTCACCGTGTGAGGCTTGACACCTCCACCTTTGGCGGCATTCCCCACACTCTCCGGAGGGCCAAGCCAAGAATTTACAATGAATATAGGCTCCCACAGATAATTCTGGCCCCACTGGTTATTGTAGTATCCTCATAGTGAATCAGAAGAAATTGAAATTGTATATGTCACTGTTATATTACAAACTTGATGAGACATCTTTAACTCTTTGTGACCTCATCACCTCGGAGACATCACAAACTCATTGTGTTATCACATTGCCATTGTACCAACATGATCACATTGTGAAATCCAAAAACTATTATGAACTCAGAAGTTTTGAAAGAAAGCATGGCCTTTGTGACATGACAGGCTTTTTGTGTACTAATATCCTCATGTTGAGCTAATGACAATTGAGATCAGACATGGCATTTTAACATAGCAAAACCTTTGTGACATCATCACCAGTGTAACATCACATTGTCATTATGATAACATCAGCCTATCATGACATCATAAAACAACAATGATCTCAAATCACATGTAATTGTGATGTCACAGATACATTGGAATGCTTATTCTGTGATCTCATTCTATTTCAAATATTGCTGGTGGGTTGATATCAGAAATACATTGTAACCACATAAGCATTATAATATCACAATACCTTGATGACACCACATTGCCATTATGATATCACTAACCCACTGTGACATCACAAAACAGACATCCTCATAAATTTTTTGACATGCTGCCAGTGTGATCTCTTTGGCCTCTCTGAGATCATAAATTGTTTAACTCATAATACTTCAGGCATGACATGTGATATCAAAAATCCACTGTGATATTATGACCACTGTGACATCACACTGCCAGATTTCTTGACCATTGAGTCACATGAGGACAACACAAACATGTTAAGACTCATTACACTTGTGCCAACATATGCCTTTGGACACATCATTTTCCCTTGTGAACTTATATATTAATTGTCAATTAGAGATCTGGCATGAGATTGTGACATCACCATCCCATTGTGAAATCACCAACCTATGTGACCTCATCACCTGTATGGCATCACCATTTGTAACTTGAAAACAATACTATCTCATGTAATGGTAGCATCACATTGCCAATGGGATATCTCTGTCTCATTGCATTTTCACCAGCCTATTATGACCTCATGATATTTTGCAAAATTCATGGCCTTTCTGACTTCTACCTCCTTATGTGAACTCATATCTTCATTGTGAGCTAGTAGAATGAAATTGGACCTGTAAAGGTAATATTACACATTCATATTGACATCACTATCCAAGTGTGCCCTTATCACCACTTGACATAACAAACCCATTGTGACATCATATTGCCACAGAGATATCATGATCACCGTGTGACATCCCAAAACTCTTGTGATCGCTTAGCACCTTTGAAAAAGCACATGGTGTTTGTGATATCATGGTCCCTTTGGGTAACAATGTTGTCATTATGAACAAAGACAACTGACATCAGACATGCCAGTGTACCATGATAAACGCTTTGTGACATCATCTCCAGAGTGAGATTACATTGTTGTTATAATATCATCAGCCCATTGTTACATCCCAAAATGACAATGAGATCATGGCATTATGACATCACATTTTCATTGTGAATTCCTAGAGACAATGCGATTGCCTATTCTGTATCACAAATATGGCATATAGGTTGATTTCAGAAACCCATTTTGACCACACCATCATTGTGACATTACAATCCCTTTTTGACCTCATATTGACATTGTGATATCATTAATGCAATGTAACATCACAAAACTGTCTGGTCCTCATAAATTTTGTAACAAGCGACTACCTTGGCCGGGCTGGATGCGGAGAGCTAAATTCAGTCTCAACCATGAACCCTCAGACCTCCAAAGAGCAGTTCAGCCACTTGTTAACTGGTCTGCAAACAACCAACCGCCAAAATAATGATCTCCAAAGCTCCACACTTCAAAAGACAAGGCTTTTTCCTTTCTCTTCATTCTCCTTCTCTACAGATCTGTCCTACCTTTCAGGTCTTTTCATTTTTTTCCTTCCACCATTCCATTATTCTTTTCAGGCTGCTCTGCTCTTGACAGGACTGCCCTGACTTGTCCAGGTGGCCAGTTGCCGTCCTTCACCTCCTGCTCTCTCTCAATTTCCTCTCCTCCCAGGTCTTTGCCCTCCAGCAGTCTCATCACTTCTTTCCATCCAGACCTTTAACCTTTTTCTCTCCCCTTCTCTTGCTCTGAAAATGCAGCTTATATATAGGCTGTACCCTTCACCAACAGCAATAATTTCTTGCCTTCCAGTTTTCAATGATCACTTACAAAATGTCCATGTCCAATCACTTCTTGGCAGCTGACCATGTGGGGCTTGACATCCTATCTCCTTCAGCAGCATGTCCTGCCCCCTCCAGTGTCATGCACTCCCCCATTCAATTGGTCCAGACTAGGAGGCCATGATGACTATCTGTTCCCGTGGATTATAGGGGCACTGCTGTTTATTACAGTGTCCTCATGGTCAACTAGTAGTTATTGAAATTGGACAAACAATTGTGATATTACAAACTAGTGACAGAACTAATCCATTGTGACCTCATCACCACTGTGCCATTACAAACTTATTGTGACTTCACATTGTTGTTTTTGATACCAAGATCACATTGTGACATTTCAAATCTATTATAACCTCTTACAACATTTGAAAAATACATAGCTTTGTGATATCAGTCTCTTTGTGTACCCAAAGCCCCACTGTGAAATATTGACAATTGAGAATCAGACATGACATTTTGACATCCAAAACAGTTTGTGAGATCATCATAATTGTGACATCACATTATCATTTTTATACCATCTACTCATTGTGAAATCACAAAACTAAAATGATATGATAGAATTATAACTTCACATTGTCATGGTGACATCACAGACACATTATGAATGCCTTTTCTGTGATTTCATTCTATTTCAAATGTGGCATGTAGGTTGATATCATAAACAAATCAGGAACTCATAATCGTTGTGACATCACAATCCCTTTGTATATCATGTTGCCATTGTGATATTACTAACCCGCCATGATATCACAAACCTATCCCCTCATGATAACTTTTGTGACATGCTGCAATTCTGATACCTTAGGCCTTATTGTCCCCATAATCTGTTGTTGACCTCATTAGATTTCACATATGACATTTAATATCACAAATTCCCAGTGACATCATGACCATGGTGGCATCATACTGCCAGATGTCATATCCATTGTGTCAAATTCTGACATCACAAACCTTTTAGGATTTCAATATATGTGTGACAACACATACTTTTGGAGAAACCACAGTCCCTTTGGGAACTCATATACTCATTGTAAGTTAGGACAAATGAGAATCATCATGTCATTGTGACATGCCCAACACATCACCAATATTTTGTGACCTCACCACCAATGTGGAATCATCAACTAATTGTGACAACAACAAAAAAATATTTTGACATGATGTGATGAGTTGACATTGTCATGGTGATATCACTGTCCCATTGTTCATTCACAAACCTAAAATGACCTCCTAACATTTTTAAAAATTCATGTCCATTAGTACTTCCAGCTCATTCTGTGAACATGTATGCACATTGTGAAATAGTAACAATTGAAAATGGAATTGTGTTTGAGATATTACAAAATCATTGTGACATCAAAAACCCATTGTGACCTCATCACAACTGTGTATCATAAAGCTATTATGACCCCTAAGTACCTTTGAAAACACACATGGCATATGTGACATCATAGTCCCTTTGTGTACCCATATCCTCATTGTGAATACATGACGATTGAATTCATATATGCCATAGTAACATCACAAACACTTTGTGACCCCATCACCAGTGGGACAACACATATTCATTATTACACAATTACCTCCTTGCAACATCACCAATTTACAATGACCTCATAGCATTATGACATATATTGTCATTGTGATGTCATAGACACATTGTAAATGCCTATTCTCTTATTTCATTCTATTTCAAATGTGGCATGTGGGTTGATGTCAGAAATATATTGTGATCTCATAAATATATGGCATCACAATCACTTTGTGACAACACAGTGCCATGGTGATATCACTAACACACTGTGATATCACAAACCTGCCCTGTCCTCATAAGTCTTGTGATGTGCAGCAACTGTGATGTCTTAGGCCCTTTACAGCTCGTAATCTGTTTTCAACCTTATAATATTACAGTTTTGATATATGATACCAGAAATCCACTGTGACAACATGACCATTGTGACATCACACTGACAGACATCATTGTGTCACACTGTGACATCACAATCCTCCTAGGACTTCATAACATTTGTGAAAACATGACTTTGGAGATACCACAGTCTGTTGTGAACTCATATTCTCTGTGATTTCATGACAAATGAGATATGTTATGCCATTTGGATATCACTAATCAATTGTGACATCATAGACCCCTTACCGTATGGCATCACCAATTAATTGTGACATCAAAACCTTTTGTGATGTCACAATGTGACATGATGATCATGATATCTGTCAGTGTGATGTCACAATGGTCATGATGTCACAGTTGATTTGTTATCTCAAGTCATATATGCAATATGAGATTGAAAAAATTATGAGGGCAAAAAGGTCTAAGATATCACAATGTCAGCAAGTCACAAAAGTTATGAGGACAGGAGAACTTTGTGATGTCACATTGTGTTAGTGATATCACAATGGTACTGTGATGTCACAAAGTGATTATGATGTCAAAATGTTTTGTAGGCACAAAATTGTATTTCTGATATCAACTCTCATGCCACATTTGAAATACAATGAAATCACAGAATAGGCATTCACAATGTGTCTATGATGTCAAAACGAGAATTGTCATAATGAGATTCTGTCATTGAGTTTGGTGATGTCACAATGAGCTGATGCTCTCATAATGAAAATGTGATGTCACACTGTTTAGGATGTCACAAACACTTTTTGATGTTATAATGGCATGTCTGATCTCAATTGTCATTACTTAACAACAAGGTTATGGATACACAAAGGGACTGTGATGTTGAAAAGGGCATGTGATTTTCAAAAGAGCTAAGAGGTCATAATAGATATGAGATGTCACAATGGAATCATGACAATGTAACAATGACAATGTTATCACAATGGCTTTGTGATGTCGTGGCGGTGATGATGTCAAAATGGGTTTGAGGTATCACAATCAAATTTACAATTTCAATTGCTACTAGTTCACAAGGAGGATACTGTAATAATCAGCAGGGCCCGATAATCTATAGGGTCTGATAATCAGCATGGGCCCATCTCCTGGCCAGCTGGAGAGGACAAAGAATGCCACCAAAGAAGGTGAGGCATCCTGTGGGCGGGACTGGTGCATTAATCATCATGTGTTGAGCTGTTGAGAAGTGATTGGGCTGTGGGCAGCTTGGAATGTGATCGTTGAAAACAGGCAGTTGAGGTAGAGAAGGGGTACAGACTTTATATAGGCTGCTTGTTCAGAGCAATAGAAGGTGAGAGAAAAAGGAAAAAGTCCTGGAAGGAAAGAAGTGGTGTGATAGCCTAAGGGGAAAGACCTGGGTGGAGAGGAAGTTGAGGGAGGCCAGAAGGTGAAGGATGGCAACTGACGAGCCTTGCAAAGCAGTTCAGGTCTGTGGAGAGTGGAGAGTCCTAAAGAGAAAAAGGAACTAGTAGATGTGAAAAAGGAAAAGACCTCGAAAGAAGTATAGGTGTGTAGCGAAGGAGAGATAAAGAGAAGAGGAAAAGAGGCTTTCCCTTTAATGTTTGGAACTTTGGATATTGTAATTTTGGGGGTTGGTGGTTTGGAGAACATTTATTATATAAAACATGTCTCGATGGATTTTCTTGAACTATAGAGGTCCTTATTTTTGAAGACTCCATCGAGATAATCCATTTGGATTGCATCAGGCATTGGCCCCAGGGAAAAATCCCCATAGGTGAGAGTGTCAGCCTTCAGGGTTGAGAGTCTATCTCGAGTGTTTGTCTCTGGAGGTCCAACATGGACAAAAGTCATTTATGTACCTCTAGAGGTGCCAGCTTGTTTTGAAATCCTCTGGAATCTATTTGTGGCTTCCTTGGGACACCATCTGGAACCTACTTGAGAGATAATGTAGGGCTTCCATGGGAAGGCATCTGGAACCTCATCAAGAGTAAATCTGCGACTTCCTTGAGAAGCCATCTGAGACCTACACTGGAGGTCATCTGAGGCCTTCTCCAGGGGCCATCTTGGACTTTCTCGAGAGGCCAACTGGGGCTTCCTCAGGAGGCCACCTGAGACCTCTTCAAAAGTAGTCATTGGGGCTTTCTTAAGAGGCAATCTAGAACCACCTCCTGAGGTCATCTGGAGCTTCTCTGGGAGGTCATCTCAGGCTACCATGATGAGAAATCTATGACCGTCTTTGGACATCATCTGGGACTTCCTTGAGAAGCTATATAGGACCTTCTCTGGAGGTCATCTGTTGCTTTCTCAAGAGGATTATCTGGAACTTCCTCTGGAGTTCATATGTGGCCTCCTTGAGTGGCCATCTGGGAGCTACTTGAGAGGTAATGTCAGCCTCATTGAAAAGACATCTGGAAACTCCTTTAGAGGTCATCTGACACTTCTTTGGGAATCCATTTGGAACCTCCATGAGAGGTCATCTAGGGCCTCCTAGGGAGGACATATGTGACATCCTCCAAAGGTCATCTGTGGCCTCCTCAAGAGGCAATCTGGGACGTTCTCTCTGTCATCTGGGACCTCCTGTAAAGTTCAACATTGAGAGGTATGGGATATGTGGGTTAAGTGTCTGTGGATCTTGGTCTTTGTGTGTATGCTGATAGTTCTATCTGTGTCCTGTATGCACCTGTTTACTCCTTTTCTTAGGACGGTAGAACAAGGCCTTAGGTTGTCATATCCAAAAAATATTCTCCCCCAGGTTTAAAGAATCCCTCAGAGGAAGATGCATTGATGTACTCTCTCCCCTATTCTTTGTCATCAGCAACTCTAATAAGACCTCCCACACCAAAAGTGGTTACTTGTACCAGACTGATGTGGTACAATGTGGTATGTTACCCTTATTACCCTTGAGAGAGGAACATGGAGGAGATGGTGGGCAGGACCCATTTCTAATATATGTTCCCTTTACAAGTAGTAACCTGTATAACTGGAAACAGAAAAATCCATCCTTTTCAGAAAAAAACAGGGGCTCTTACCTCATTAGAGACAGTAATTTTCACACACAAGCACACCTGGGATGACTGTCAGCAAATTTTACAGGTGCTTTTCACCTGGTAGAAAAGGGAGTGAATACTGTTGGTGACTTGATAGTGGTCTTTGGACCAGACAGTAGCCCTACAACTGAACCAGATTATTTGGAACAAGTTTTTCCCGAGACTTACTCAAGCTGAGACTAACAGCAGTCGAGGTATGGAGGTGCTTACCAATTATTTCCAGGTTCAGCTAGCAGGGATATCGCAGTGCCTAGAAAGCCAAGTCTTCAATCTAAGGTGAGTGAGATGGTACTGTTCCCCAGTGAGTTCCCCTAATGCTTTTTCTTGAACTTCTCCCAGAAGCCTATAGGACCTATAGGCTATAGATCTTTTTTTTTTTTTTTAATTTAATTTTATTTTATTTGAGAACATACTGTACAGAGGGGTTACAATTACATGGGCAGGATAATGCATACATTTCTTACCAAGCATTGCAGCCTCCTCCTTTGTTTAACCTTCACCTCCCTTCCCAGCCTCCCCCCTCCCCCCCACCCAATCCTTCCCCCCCTCACACCGACATTGTAAAGCAGGCTATAGATCTTTAAGTCCTGGAGAATCAAAGATCCCTAAATATGACCTTTGTTATGCAGTCAGCCACAGATATTAGAAGAAAGCTTGAAAAGTTAGAAGGTTTTGAGGTAAAGTGGTTGCCCAGTTGGTGTTGGATAAGAGAGACACTCTGAAAAAAAAAAAAAAAGAGTCTAAGAAGAGAGTTTGAGTTTTGGTAGGAGCACCAGAAAAAGGATCAAGAAACCTTTGGCAAAGACAGCACAATTCATTTGAAAATGGCAGTAGGGAACCTTTAGGACTAGATCAGTGAGCTTAATGCAAGCAAAATGGACATTAGGAAAAGGAATGTCCAAGGCGGAGAATGATAGAAAATGACAGGTTAAGTAAGCACATTAACCACCTGGAAAATGTAAATGACAGGTTAAGTAATCGTATTAACCACATGGAAAATGTGTTCATAGCTTTGGAGAAACATGCAAAGGACCTCTGAATTCCATTAAGAAATTATGGCTATGAAAAAGGAGCTGGGGGGCTGGGAAGGTGGCTCAGTGGTAGAGTGCTTGCCTTGCATGCATGAGGCCCTGGGTTCGAATCCTCAGTACCACATAAGCAAAAAGAAAAAAAGCCAGAATTGGCAATGTGGCTCAAGTGGTAGAGCGCTAGCCTTGAGCTGAAGAGCTGAGGGACAGTGTCCAGGCCAGAGTTCAGGCCCCACGACCGGACCCAAAATAAAAAAGAAAGAAAAAGAAAAAGGAGCTGCATCTGATATAAGAATATATTAGGTTGAAGTACATGTCAATTATAAGCTTTGCAAAGTGTCACCAGAAATTCAAAGCAACAGAGAAGGAAGGAGAGTAGTTAGCAGAGAAGACGGGGAAGCGCTGTGTCGTAGAAGATGAGGCCAAGAAAAGAGAACAGGAAAATATCAGGCTCAAGAAAAAGATTGTTTCTCTTCAGAAAGTGTTAAAGGACCACTTGCTTTGACAGAGAATGCCATGGATAGAGAAAGAACATTAGGAATAAAAACAGAAGAGCTAAACCAACAGTTGAAAGATCTGTCACAAAAATACACAGAAGTTGAAAACTAGAAAGAGAAACTACTAGAGTAAAAGCCCCAAAAGACTGCTGAGATCTTCACCATGAATGTAATGCAGAAGCATCGTGTCCCAGTGGAACAGGTGGAGGTGGGAAAAATACCTCTCAATAGCACCTTTGTGAACTTAAGGGAGGAGCTGAAGAGCAAGCAAAGGTGTTGTGAGAAGGAGCAGCAGTTGGCCAGTCGAGGGAACTCTCATGTGACCCTGCCAAAGCACTTGCAGGCTAAGGAGCACATTGAGAAGGAGAGTGGGATCATGAAAGCAAGCTTGAGAGAAAAGGAGAATAAAATGGAAGAAGTCTTCAAGGTTCAGAGTACTCTGCAGGATTTAAAGGAACTAGAGACCATAAGAAACAGGGAAACATCTGAGCTGATCAGGTAGCTTGGGAGGCCAGTCTAAAACAAGTTGGTTATCTAGAGCTCCTAGTCATCAATGTTAAAGGAAGAAGCAAAAACAGTGGTAATAAGTGTGCAAATGTTGACACTAAACTTGTGAAAAATGCATACAGGCTCAAGCTTTCTGTCAGCTTACATTTAGATATTTGCAACCTGGTAAATTGCCCAAGGACACTGCCTAAAACTGTTCTGAAAACCGGTGGAGCCTTAGCCTGACAATACTTTGTAATGTGTGTAGTTAATTTCCAACAGGTAAATGCTGAAATTCTGGAACACATGGAAAGAATTCATATGTGAGGAACCTCAGATGGTGAATTTGGGAAAGTGGACTCCACAGAGGTAAAGCCTGGAAAATATGGCTATTGGTATCTGTTAGTAATAGTGGACATTTTTTCAGGCTGAGCTGAGGCATGTAATAATACCTTGATTTGGTTTCCCCTTAGCTGTAGGGTCCAAAGATGGCCCTGCATTCATGGCCCAAATTCTCAATTATTAACTAATGCCCGAGGAATAAATTGGAAGTTACAATCCATTTATAAGCCTCAGAGTTCAAGCACTAGAAAGATTGAATATGACCTTAAAGGAAACTTTAACTAAATTAAATACAGAGACTAGCCATGGCTAGGTAAGCCTCCTCCACTTCACTCTCCTTTGAGCAAGATGTAGCCCTTATGCTAAAGGATTCAATGCCTTGAAATACTTTAGTGTAGAACACTCCCTTGGGTTCCTAAAATTAGGAAGGCTATATTAACAGAAATTTCTAACTACAATCTGCAGGCTTTACAACATATTCTTTTACGTACCTATCCTTTGTTAACTAAGGCCCAACGGCCGGATAAGAAAAACTCCACCTGAGGATAAGAAAAACTCCACCTGAAGGGGAGAGACCAAGAAGGTGATGGAACAGCAGGGAAACACCACAGCTCTCTCCAACCAAATACAGTGTTTGGATTTCAATGCTCTGTTTCTCCAAGTGACCCACAAAAAAAAGGCAATTACTCAGAGAGATAAAGGAAGTGCAAAAGGAAAAGGGAAAAACCTACACAGACAGTAAAGTGGGAAGACCCTTCCCCCACCCTTTGTTGGTGATGGGGCTCCAGGTTGCGCAGCTTAAGTGATGGGGTTTTGTGCCAAGCTAATTAAGTGCCCCGGGTCTGGACCCTCTTAGGACCACACATCCACAAGCATCCCAAGTCTCCCAGGAGACTCCCAAGAGCTGGGCCAACCCAGAATATACAAACAGAAATCTCAGAAGGCAGAGCTGGAACAAAGACTCCCCTCACCCTCCCTGGAACAGCGCATTTGCCTGGCTGGTACAAGTAGTCCAGTCCAGTCAGGAGCAGTAGCAGCTGTCAAAAGTGGCAAACGACCCTAGTCTCTCAGGGTGGCCCCTCTGTCCTGCTGGTGCAAATAGCCTAGCCTAACCTGGAACCGCAGCAGCAGCAGCAGCTGGCAATGGTGGCAAACCGCCCAGAATTGGGGCACAATGCCTCTTGGCACTTGCCCAGACCAGCCTGGGGCGGCAGCGGTGGCTGAGGTGGGGACAGCTGCAGTGAACAAGTCCACACCCGTGGCAGTTTGTGCCTCTCCATACTGGCCTCCATAAGTGGCCCAGCCTATGCTGAGACAGCAGCAGTGGTTAACACCTGACTTGTGGTGGGGTGCCTGGCTTGCATAAGTGGCCCAGGTGATCCTGGGGCAGTGGCAGCAGCTGTGGCAGTGGCAGCAGCTGTGGCAGCAGCAGTGGCATCAACAGCGGCAGCAAACAACTCTGGACCCGTAGTGGGGTGTGGCACCTCTCCATACTGGTTTGCATAAGCAGCCCATGGTGGCAAATGTGGTGAACAACCCTAGACTTGAGGCAGGGTGTGGTGCTGAGCAACCCCAGAAAAGACTCCTTGGGCTGGCTTTGAACCTGAATACACAGATCTGAGCCTCCTGAGTAGCTAGAATTAAAGGTATTCACACCAGTAGGGTCTTCCTCTTGCAACCCCCCTAACTTTTTCTAAAATAGATAATTTCTTAGTTCATACATGGAATTTAAGCAACTACAAGAGGATCGACATAATACTCTGTATTCTATGTGAGCATAGTGGAATCTAACTAGTTCTCAATAACAAGGTATAAAGTAGAAAAAAACATGGAAATTAAACAGCACTCTGTTGAACAATACATGGATCACAGAAGACATTAAAAAGTTCCTACAATTCAGTGAAAATGAAGATACATCACAAAGAAACCAATGGGATACAGCGAAAGCCGTCCTGAGGGACAGATTCATTGCTCTCAGTGCACACATCAAGAAAACATAGAACAAGTAAACGATCTT
>NW_024871991.1:0-37868 GCF_019054845.1 Dipodomys spectabilis
CCCAGGACCTCATGCATGCAAGGCAAACACTCTACCACTGAGCCACCTTCCCAGCTTCTGAAAGACTATGTTTTAAGAAATCATCTAAACAACATTTGCTTTCTGGTTTGGGTTATATAATGAAATATATGAATATCTTTTTACATTTTTGTCATTTTCATACTTCTTTTTATTGTGAAAATACTGCACAGAGGAGTAACAATTACATGGGTAAGATAATGAGCACATTACCTTTGTTTCCCCTTCCCATCCCTTCGTATCCTCCCCACTGTCCCCCCAACCAAAGTTGTAAAGTTCTTTTTTCGACATAAAGACTTGTACATCTCATTGTTGAAATGGGTCCTCCTGTATCTCTGTTTTAACGATTTGTTTTTTCCCTTCTCCACATACATCAACTTCATATATAGTGAAAACAGGGGTTATACCATGGGGGAGGGACATACAAAGCAATAAAAACATAATTTTATAAATATGTTAGAATCCATCACATGAAAGATCTCTCTCTCTCTCTTTTTTTTGTCAGTCGTGGGACTTGAGCTCTAGGCCTGGCAGCTGTCCCTGAACAATTCAGCTCAAGGCTCATGCTCTACCACTTGAGCCATAGCTCCACTTGTAGTTTTCTGGTTTTTTTTTTTTTTTTTTGTAATTAAGTGATTACAAAATTTGCCAATTTTCACAGTATTTTGGGATGATGATGCTCATTTAAAGTCACAAACTCATTGTAGCTTTCCTGGAGCAAATTGTCTATCACGGTCTGTAACATATAATGGTGTACACATATACACCATACATGTGATCAGCAGCATGGGGTTATTTAATAGTGGTTCGACCAGAGGAGTGGAAGTTCTTTGTTTCTTCTTTTCTTAAGTCGTTCTGCGTGGGTGATTTGCAGGCAGCCTCCTTTTTCTCTGGGACTCCAGCAGCCCCTGCTGCGCTGCTTGCCACCAGTAAGCACTGGAGGTGGAGTCTTCGTGCTTCTCTGTTCTGAAATTCTTTTTCTCTCTTTCTTTTTTGTTATTTTCCACCTCCTGTATTTCTCTGGGTGTTCATCTTTTTGTTTTTGTCGGTCTCTTGGGGAGGTTAAGCTTAGGAACTCTAACTCTCTTTTTGGTTGGGGAGAGCTGTGGCGTTTCCCTACTGCCCTGTTGCCATCTTGGTCCCCCCTCCCATTTTCATACTTCTAAATTTATACTAACTTCAGCCACTTTATCCTTTGCAAAGTCATGAAATAGCTCTGAGAATTTGCTTCTGTGAAGATTGTTTTTGGATTTATTTCTTCTGCTCTCTATGCATTCCCTATTCTCCAGTTAGAATAATTTCAAATAGTAAAAATGGAAAAAGAGAAAAAAATCATGGTGAAAAAACAGAAGTAGAAAATTCACTGGATTTTTCTGACTACTTCAACCAACGTGAACTATTGGGGAATACATGTACACCTCATTCCCTCTGGTACTCAAAGTCTCTAGTTAGGCAATTCTGATGAAGACAAGGAACTAGATGAAAAAGTGAGGAATGGTATCATTTGCTAGAAAAAAATAGAGAAGTGTCCAA
Source organism: Dipodomys spectabilis (assembly GCF_019054845.1). Lineage (NCBI taxonomy): Eukaryota > Metazoa > Chordata > Mammalia > Rodentia > Heteromyidae > Dipodomys > Dipodomys spectabilis. The sequence continues at coordinate 1,552 of NW_024871991.1, forward strand.
GCAAATTTCTTCATTGGGCTGTTGAAAATAATCGGCTTACTACAGTGCAGAGACTACTTTCCAAAAAGGCCACTCATGTGAATACTAGGGATGATGATGAGTATAGCTCTCTTCATCCAGAAGCCTACATTAGATACTTAGACATAGTGCTTATATGTGGAATAATACCAGAGTGGCTTCTTTCTTATTGCATCATGATGCAGATACCAATGCCCAAACTAAAGAAGTCTTGACAACCTTGCATCTTGCTCCTGGGAATAGAAATAACAAAGGTACGCTGGATCTGCTTCTATTGAAATATTATATCAAACCAGGTCAAGAACAACTTGGAAGAAGCTGCATTTGATATTGCCAAAAGGTTAAGTATGTATCACCTCTTTGAAGTTGTGGAAGGCTGCAAAAATTTTTCTCCTAAGTCATAATGGTTTGGTTAAGTTTCTTAAATTTCAAAAATGCCTATCCATCTTTGTGTCCATACAAAATATTTTCACAATACAAAGCCACATTAATATCTTACTTTAAATATTCATGGATTCCATGCTATTCTTCCAAGTGAATTGCCTAACTTCGATGTCAAAATGTATTCAAGATTTGTTTGTATACATGTATAATGATTTCTGCAGAGTTTGTGATTTTTATAATCAGTAATAATTTTAACTTATCTGTTGAAATGAGTAATACAGAAACTAAAGATATTTCTGTTGCTTGTCTGAAAAAGGATATTTTAAAGTAATCTGTATTCTGTTTGTATAATATCCATAATCTATTTCATTCTCTCCTAGATATAATACTTTTAATTCTACATTGTTTCATAATATATAGGTTCATTAATAAATGTGTCATTTCAGATAGCATTCGATATAGAAATAGTTTAAGATTCTTTTTTTTCCCCTAGGTCCTTATAGTATTTTATTTCTTTGGGATAAATTGAAAATGTTATCTAATTTCAAAAATTTTGTAAAGGTTATGCTATGTAAAGGCCTTTCTAAGGTGATGATTTAATACACTGATGTCAAACTAACTTTCAATTCAATGAATTACATGTATCGTTACAACTGTATTTTTGTAATCAATTTTTAATAACTGTTTTTCATTTCTTGCATCTGAAGAATGAAAAATATGGAATACTACACAAATTTTCATATCATCCTTGTGCAAGTGCCGTGTTAAACTTTGTATTGCAATTAGGGTAGATGTGCTGTTGAAGCATGTAGTATCCTCTAAATTTAAGTAGTTAATGATGCAATCTTTATACAGGCATATATCCTTGGTTGACTATTTGTAACTAGGAAAACTTATTGTTCCTAAAAATGCGATTGATATTACTTCTCTAAAATTCTGTGTATATTGGAAAAAAACTTATATTGTTTGTTCGATTGCTCACATTTGCAAATTTTTTGTCAATGAGTATTTTAAGTCTTTTTCATTTTAGATTTCATCATACTTTGAAGAATTTAAAGCTAGGTGCAAAGGTGATGGCTTTTCAAGTACTTATTTATCAGCTGAGTTAGCTTTGTGGAGCTAAGGATTCAAAGTAAGCCTTGCTTAAGAGCTACTTCTAAACTCCTGCAGCTTAAAAATTCTTATATGAGATCTTATTGGCACAAATGTCTACCTGACCCTTTACCTCTCTTCCATTTAGGAACAGACGAACCAGAATATCTTACCCTGACAGCATAGATTTTCTTACTGGAACAAAACTAATCTTAATTACAAGGGATCATAGAGACAGGAACAGTTTAGATAGAAATGTTTAGACTAGAAGGTATTTTATCAAAATATAATTGGTTATTATACCTAATATTTCAAAAGTATCTAAAGCCAAGAAGGTGAAAAAATTGTTCATATGCATGATTAACTAATGTCCTGGCCAGTCTACCATCCAACCAGGCAGGAATTTACACTACTGCATTTCTATCACCAAATATTTTCAGAGTTACAAGAGAAGTCTATATGTCTCTCCTCGATATTAGGCCTTAAATTGTTAATGTTTTAATCAAAGTGTTTCCTCTTGCTACTAGGCTGTAAATCTTCAAATGGTAAAGCTTTAGGTCCAACTCTACCAAACACTGAGGTAGAGATAATGAAATAATACATTAAATACTTTAAATAATTTGATACTCTAACCACAACAGAATATTGCAAAACGTGTGCCTTTTACTTATATATAGTTATACATTTTATATTTATATGTGCTGATATTTTAGTTCACACAGTGAAACTTACTAGAATTAATTGATAATTTGACAAATAAATAGGTATTTATTCCAATAAATGGAATTGGAATATAAATAATTATGTTTAGAATACATATTAGAATATAAAAATATCAATGCAATATCTTTGGTATAAACTTGTGATACATTCTAATGTTCTTGGTCTTCTGAATTCACATTGCAAAAAAAAAATAGTTTTCCTCTAATCTATAAGGGATTTTACGCTGCTATTCTGTTTATTGTTTTAACTCACTGGTCCCAAACTGATTTTCTCCATATTTCTGAAGCATTCCTAATGATTATACACAAATTTTGCTGATATGATGTCTACAAGGTATTATTCTTCTGCAGGACCCAAGGGTCCTAGGATCCCAGGTCCCAGTTATCCGCATCATCAGATAACAAGGGCAAGATTTCTCACCTAGGCCCATGCAACATGCCAACAGAAAGTAATTGAAAATCCATCTCAATTTCTCATTTCCTATAGTATTTCAGGACCACAGCAGTAAGCAATTGTGAAATGCAAGACAACTTAAAATGAAAGATGAGATCACAATATCTGAGAGAAAGTACAGTAATTACAACTTTAAATTTACAGATGCCCAGCCCATATGAGTGAACAAGATCACAAATGTCACAAAATTATTTTTAATACCCCTCTCCTAATGATTACTGAAAGATTTCAGTCCAGTATAAGTAGGCCTAAAAATTGTTCTGGGAACGATAGATCCATAATTGGTCTACCAAGGCTAGGAAAACTTTACTTACAGGTCAATTATAATTCAGAAAAACATTAATTGAGAAGATCCTTAATGCTTCAAACTACTGGTACTACAGTAAATCTTGATTCTGTAGTTTAAAAATGCTATCATTCTCAAGGCAATGATAACCTACCTTTAATCTCCTGAAAATATATTCTTTTTCAAAACTTTTTAAAATCACATTCACCAAAATAACATTTGACAAGTAAATGATACTTAGTGACATTACAAGTTTTACAAGTGTAAGGAGCAAGTTACAATAGAGTTGAATTATTTACCCAGCACTAAAGCCAAACACGTTCAACCATTCATTAAAGTGTAGAAATAGTACCCCCCAATATTTGTTTTGTTCAGTAGGTGCTTTCCAGAAATGTGTTAAATAGATCAGCCTCCCATAATTCAAACCCAAACACTAGCTAATAAAGTAAATTTCATCACTTAATAAGGTACATTTTAAAAAGTCACAAATAGTTGCCTTATCATATGTTGTTTTATGTTTTCCCTATCTGTCTAACATAGTATGAAATAAGACTTTAAATCTTGAATATGGGTACTCATCAGAGATGTGACAAATATAAAATCTGTCTTCTATTTCAATCAAATTCCTCTATAATAGTAAATTTTAGTTTTCTTCCTTTTCCAAAACTTATAGGTAGTAGAAAATATTATCCCATGTCAAATAAAATAATCACAAAACTTTGTACAAATCCATTCATAAAAACTGGTAGCTAGGAATATATTCTGAGCCATTCTTAAACTTTCTTATTGACTAAAGATTAATCTTCCAAATGAATGAGAATATTATCACTTCTCCAGTCTTGCAAATTGTTATTGCAGATGAATGAAATATGGAAATATAAGCTGACATACGTTCAAGTATATGCAGGATTGAAACTCCATGGAATGTATATAAACCTTTCAAAGTATTAACAGATAGTTTAACAGAATGACTATCAGGAAGTTGAAACCAGAAAGGAATAATAGTAAAAACATAGAATGAATGAAAAATGGAACAAGGGGCAAGTACACCTAGAATACTCAATGTACACATGTGACAAAAGAAGTGGTAAATCTGAAATAAATCTTGGAGAAGGGGTTGGTTGAGAATGATAGAAGGAGTCAGCCTGACCCAGGAGCATTGGAAAATTAGATAGACATATTTATTGTAATACACTTGCACAACATTTTGAAATTCAGTTAAAAACATAACAAAAAACAAAAACACACAAAAATCACAAGCAAACAGCAACCTCTAGATAGAATAAATATGACCTCTCAAAATTTTAAATATTTAATGAAGGGTAGTCTTGGGAAAAGCAAACAAAACTGTTCAAAGAGGGAAGTTTGGGGTAGCAGAGAATTTTGAACAGATTTAAATAGATTGTCTAAGGTTATAAATCACCTGCATCTGCTGCAAATATTTTCTTCTCTGAGTTCTCTTTCTCTGCACTGGATACTCCAGTCCTAAGCCACACTTGATAGCTTGTGAAGATAGATTGGAAGAAACAATATCAAGAACCCATTACAATACTGGAGACAGAACACTCCTCTATATTTTCTCTCATCTCTCTTCACTACTCTTTCATCATTCTTTTAAGTCAAGTGATTTTGAATTATATCTTTCCTTTTTGTTCTGGCAAAGTAATTAGTCAAACTAATTCACTAAATTTTATTTACCATTTTTTTCTATCATGCTGTTATCTTGTCCAAGAGAGTGCATTAAACTTTACCCTTTCATTTGGTTGCCACGAAAACCCAACATCTATATTAATGAGGACAAACTCTAATGTAAAACTTTGTCTCTGAAAAAACAGTCCAAGGAGCTGTGATCACAAATATTTAGCTATACTTTTTCTTCTACCGTGAAAGTCTTCTTGTGTTTAAAGTGCCCACAAAAATAAGGACTCCACCACTTTTTGATTCAATAACTTCTAACCTCAAAGATATATTTTGCTAACAAGATGCTTCAAGGAAACCGAAGAATACTCCACTTTTATCTTCTCTCTTAAGATTCTCCTTAGACTTGGAAAAAATTATGTGAAGTGAAGTAAGCCAAGCCCAGAGAAACATAGGTCCCATGGTTTCCCTTATTTGCAATAGTTAGTATATGTATGAGTCAAGCAGAAAAGGTCAGATGAGGTGATAGGAAAATGAACCCTAAGATATGTATTTAAATTTTTTTATTTCATGCATTTGTTTCCAATGCATTTATAAGATTATTTCTTTGTTGTTTTGTATGTCCCTCCCCCACAGTATAACCCCTGCTTTCACTGTATTTGATGTCGGTATAATTTGTGGAGGGGAAGGGAAAAACAAGTCGTTTAAATAAGGATACAAGTTGGGCCATTGCAACAATGAGAAGTACAAGTTGACATGTCGAAAATGAATTTTACAACTTTGGTGGGGGCATGGGGGGGTGGGGGGAGGCTTGGGTGAGGGGGGAGTCTGGGAAGGGATGGGAAGGGGAAACAAAGGAGGAGGCTACAATGCTTGATAAGAAATGTACTCATTATCTTGCCCATGTAATTGTAACCCCTCTGTACAGTTTTTTCACAATAAAAAAAGACTCCCCTTAGATACCATATGAGGAACAGTGAAGATATTTTTTGTAAAATTATTTCAATAGACGGAAGTGGCACTGTAGCTCAAGTGGTAGAGCACTCGCCTTGAGCTGAAGAGTTGAGGGACAGCGCCCAGGCCCAGAGTTCAAGCCCCATGACCGACAAGAAAAAGAAATTATTTCAATAGATTAGTTTTCTCTTGGTCTTGCATTTGCTCAACAAGATGTATGGAGAAGAATAGAGTTAAATCATCCATACCTTGTGACAGTGTCTCTTACAACAGACAATAATTCTTTGTCCTACTTCTATGTTCTCCTCTTAGCTCTTGCCTGATTTCCAATTAATCACAGCTTCTTGGCTTCAAGTCTAGTGAAGCTGAAGGACTATAAGGCATCCCCCACTGCTACATCATCTTGGTTTTTCTTTTTAAACTTTTTTATTTGGATGTGGAATTTATTTTCATGTCTTCACTCAATCTGTTCTGCATTGTAGTGAGCCAAATAGGCTCTGTAAAATCACTTTAGGTAGCAAAAATATTAACACAATCTATTTCAAAAAGTTTTGGAATCCCTCTACTGCTGAAATTAATACGCTTAGCCAGAGCTTCTAAGAATGTGTTTTCTTATTTGCTCAATTATTTTCTGATCCCAAAACTTTTTGGCTTATGTAATAAGAGAAGTCTTCACTATGTCATGTTAATAAGGATATTATATTTTGTGAGCTACTTAGAAATGAGAAATCCTTGGTTTAAGATATCCAATCAGATTTTTTTTCTTTGTTTCAGTGCTTCACATGCAAAGACATTGTGGAAAGTATTTTAATCAGAAAAGTGTATACCCAATACCTGCTTTCATTGTGGAGGGAACTTTCTCCCTAAATATTTTGACCCAAATTATTTTTTTTTCAGAGAATTACTGTTTGGTAATTAAAGGTCAATTCATAAATTTTGATGCCTTTTTAAAAAGAAATTTGAATTTAAATTCCAGTACAACATTGTTTCACAGTGAGAATATGTTTTCTGGGTAAGGACAATTCTCACGGGAACCTACAGGATTTATAGCAAGGTTTGTGAGGTTTGTTTGTTTACTGTGAAAATGAGCCATCTTCACCCACATTGCTCCCTCTCAGCTTAGTCTCCACGGATTTCTTTGCATGAAAGCCTATTTTCCCAGGCAATTTTAAATTTTCTTAATAAGCTAAGTTGTTAAAAAGTTTAAACAGTTAAAATTTACCTATCACAATTTTTAAACTGTTTTGAGATTCCTTTATCAGAATTGCGAATTCACCAATCCTAATTCCACCTTTACCATCAAAAACACTTAACATATTGTTGTCATGATAAAGTGTCGGTGAAAATATTATTTTCCAGTGGTTTTGTCATGCATATATATGATCATATAAGCTGATGCTGAGCAAAATGAACTCCAAGATATGGAAACAGATATTATATGATCATATAAGCTGATGCTGAGCAAAATGAACTCCAAGATATGGAAACAGATATTATTTGCAGTTGCTGTTTTTAATATACTATGTGATTTCTATTTTCTTTGGGGTTTTCCCTTATGGTTTATCCCCTGCTGTATTTGATTTTGATACCCTGTGTATTGTGTATACCTTTACCTTAATTAGGGAAGGGAAGATGAACAACAAAATGGCGAGACAAGACAATATGTTGAAAATGTACATTACAACTTTTGAGGGGTTTGGATGTGAAGGAAAACTGTGAGAAAAATGAGAGAGTGGTAACTATTTTGAAAAGTTATGTATTCACTACCTTACAATTACTGCAACCCCACTGTACATCACTTTGACAATAAAATTAAATTTAAAAAATAAGCTGCATAAAATATAATTTCACTGTATTGGTATAGTACATATTATTCTTTGTGTAGTAACTTTTTAAAAATCAACACTATTTGGCATCTAATTTGAATTAATTACCCCTTTTTAATCAGAGGACCATCAACTTGAATCCAACTAGACAATATTTTCACAATATACTTGCCATTATTTTGAAAAAAGAATAAGTTTATTACTTTCTCATACCAAAACCAAAAACATTGTAATTCTATAGAAACCCATAAATTTTGAAAGAAAATGTATTGCTAAGAGGAGAGAATATATGTGCTCTTCAAAATTCCTATGACTGATAACTACTCATTTTCAAATTCTGAACTTACCATTTCTGTTTGCATGTTATGAAATTCTGCAATAAATGCAGTTTCCAATGGGATGTTACAGATTGAGAAGTCAACAGAAAAATAGCCACATTGTGGTAGAGGATAAAACAATGAAGCATCTTAATAATTAATTCTTCAAGAGTAAGCAATTGTTTATCAGATTAAGCTATTATTTCTATGATCATCAATCCCAAGATTTATGCCATAAAGTCATCCAAGCCCAACAGTTTCCAACATGTAGTGTGCACCTCAAAATTCCCTTAATTCACATCATGAATAGCTTATCTCTATTGTGAAAAAATACTACACCTCTGCTAATGTGTTGCCCTCCGTGTTCTGGAAAGAACACCACAATAAACTGGGCTGTATCATTTTTCCACCAGTGGTATTCTTGAGATCAAAATACTTGCAAATATTATTTATATTTATTCTTTTTAAACTATCATAGATATTCAGGATGTTAAGATCAGAAGAGTACAGTTCAAAGCCCACCCAGGCAGGAATGTTCCCTAGATTCTTATGTCCAATAAACTTCTCAGAAAAAGCCAGACATAAGTGGCACTGAAATTGAAGTGGGAGGGCAGGAGCCTTGAGCATAAACAGGCTCAGAGACAGTGTCCAGGCCCAGAGTTCAAGCCGTAGGACAAACCAATAAAACAAAAACTAAAACAAACCCCAAACCTAAGCATTTTTTTTCATAGTACACAAAGGTACCTAATTAAGGAAATTGCTTCCTGTGTTACATGCAGGTAGAAGAAAGAAGATGTCACAAAATTATTCTCTTTATAGCATGTTATACCACAGCCTCAAAAATTGCTGTCTTTCTAAATTGATAAATTTATATAATCTATTTGTTGGCAACTCTGTCTATATTATTCACATTATCATTTCATACATGAACTGTTAGAATTATCTGTTAACTAAGTTCTAATTACAACTCACTTGAAAGAATATTCTACGCAAATAGAATGCAAGAATCATTTGTGAATTTGTCAATTAAACCCTCTATTAAAAAGAATTTTGTAGTATCCTATAGAATATGAAATTAAAAACATTTAATTTAAATCTAAATTCTAATTTAGCAAGATCTACAAAGTCCTACATTAGTCAAACTTTGCTTTTTCTCTGGGCTTAAGCTTTTGTAATCCTTCATTAATTCTTTGGAATCCAACAGAATTATGATAACTTTGGATGGGAATTTTGCATGGAAATAATGAGCTATTTGTAATGAAGAGAGCATTTAAAACACAACTGAGGATTATATATGAGTTGCATTGCAGTAGGAAACTTGACTTCTCAAATCATAGTGACAAAATTAGCCCAAACTTCCAACTGTGCACTCCTTTCTTGTTTGGTTTGTTTTATTAAGACAAAATTATATTACCTGGTCCAAGGAAGCTATCACTATGTAATTCCACTCTCTAATCTCCTGTCTTAGTCTGAGTGCTAGAATTCTAGTCTTGTATCACACTGCCTTGGCATAGTTTCTTGGTTTATTTAATCTAGATACAGACTAGCAATTCTGAACTTCTCCAGTGATACTATCCACTAGACTTCTCAGACTGTTCATGTACTATTTTCAAAGATGTTCTAACATTTGGCACAGGATACGAACATTTTCAAATGCACCTGCGGGGTCTCTGATTCATTCCTCCATGGATCTGATCCCCTTAATAAGGATTACTTGACTCTCTTACTATTTCTGGTCCCAACATAGATAATATTCTCAAACGTTTTTGAAGAAAGTTCACTTGAAGACTTTCTAATTTTAAAAATTATCACTTGATTCTAGTCTTACTCAGGACATATTTTATATTGTTTTCTAACTTTTCTACATATTCTGAGAGTTGCTTCATTTGTGTATTTGTGTGTGCACATATAAGTGCCTCTGTGTGTATGTGTATTTTAATATGTATGTATGCAAAGCCTCAAGCTCTTATTCATCATTCTTGCTCATGACTCATATTCCATCACCTAAGCCATTTGTCCAATCCAGCTTTTGGCTGGTTAATTATAGATAGTGTCTCAAAAACTGGTCTGCCCAGGCTGGATGTAAACTGAACTTCCCAGACTCCTTTCCATTCTTAGGTTTTATTTATCCCGTAGAATCAACTTTTAAACTTCAAACATTTTTATGAGTGTAAAGTCTATACTGCAGCCCAGATTTTTAACTCAAGAATCCATATAAAGATAGATGAACATACACATTACATATGCTGAGTGTACACTGTTAGTAATGTGATCCTAAGCTGGGTGGTGGTGAGATCTGAGGACTGGGGTTCAAAGCCAGCCCAGGTAGAAAAGTCCCCGAGACTCTTTTCTCCAATTAACTGAAGAAAACTGGAAGCAGCACTGTGGCTCAAGTGGTAGAGCATTAGCCTGGAGTGGAATAGCAGAGGGACAGTGCCCAGGCCCAGAGTTCAATTGCCAAGATGACCACCAACAAAAAATTATATAAGTAAAGGATAGAAAAAGAAATGTCATCTTAGCCACCAGTTCATTGCTAGTATAATCCCTGCTCTCTCGAGATGGACGTTTTTTTCCAGTTAAGTCCATGCTCTTATATCTGACTTGCATTGGAAGCAGAATTATACTTCCATTCTTCTTTCTACAAAGTTGATTTATTAGCAAGCATGATTTAGAAAGGGAGTGCCCTCATAATTCGTGTGCCACCTGGGAGTAATGTTTTCTCTATATCACTCCCATAAATCGAAATACTGGACTTGGCTTTATTGTTTCAATGTTGTCTTATTTGTAGAGTCTTTTATAGTATACTGACCCCTTATACTTAAACACAGAACTTCATCTCCTATTATTGCTATTGTTTCCCTTACTGTTAATGCATGTACACTTGGGAAATAATGCGCAACACATACACTCAAAAAAAGAATGATCTGAGAGCCTTCTTCCCATTTAAAATTTGCCTTAATTTACAGAGAACTTACAAAGTTTGAACTCAATGTACTCATGGATAATGTATTTATATGCAACATAAATTTCATATTTTCTCTTTACTAAGTTATCTCTGAAAAACGTGTTACCTCAGGTCCAAAGGTGTTCTTGTGTTATTTCAGTGAAGCCAGAAAACATTCATCATAACTCAGGCAGCACCATCTATTGTTACTGGAGGTAACTGCTACTGGATGTGGAAACTGATCCCAGGAAAGGAAATGAACATAGAGGAATGACAAAGTTCATGTTAACTTGTGCTTTCCTTTTTACTGTACAAGAAAAGAATCCCAAGGATTGAAGGAAACTCTGTCCCTGACTTTTTTGACTGTGTTCTCTACTCATATAAAACTTTTCTGTAAAATTGTAGTTGAGAGGATTACAAAAAGAAATAATGTGCCATGTGAAGTCCAGCATAGAACAAAAGGAAATAACATTGTTTTAAAAGGGTTCTACAGCAAAGAAACAAAGACATGGAGGTTTTAAAGTGTCTTATGGATGGATGTTTCACCCCTGAGATGATTCTCTTGTTGCAGGAGCCATTGATCAATTCCTTTAGTCTGGTCCTGAGTTCTCCAGAGCAATGAAGATTCCAAAAAAGCAGGATCTAGTGAGTATGATAAGTAAAAGTAGCCTCTTCTCAGACTAGTGCACCTTTAAGGAGGGTCTCAAAGAAATATCTGGGATTTTTTTCTTTGTTTGTTCGTTTGGTTTGTGCTAGTTCTGGGGCTTGACCCAGAGGCTGGAGCCTGTCCCTGAACAATTGTCTTTCCTGCACACCTGCCCCCAAAGCTAGTACACTACTGCTTGAGCCAAAATTCCACTTCTGGTTTTTTGGTGTTTAATTAGAGATAAGAGGTTGACAGACTCTCCTGCCTGGATTGGCATTGAACTAAGATATTAAGACAGCTAAGTGACATCAACTGTATAGATTTCTCTTTTGAAACAAGAAATATTAGATGAAGTTTATTATAAACCTAATATTTGACAATTTTTAAAAAAAGACTATGTCCAGAAAAAAAAAGCTATAACTTAAGTAACTCAGCAGAAGTAGGTGTACTGAATCATTTTAGAATTATTTTTTCTGCTTGGGAAGATCTTGTCGTTCCTTTGGGGAAAATTTAAAGTCATATTTCACTTTTTTTGTTGGTTGTGGGGCTTGAACTCTGATCCTGGGTGCTATCCCTATGCTCTTCAGCTCAAGTTGAGTGATCTACCACTTTAGCTAAAGCACCACTTCCAGGTTTCTTGAGGTTAATTAAAGATAAGGATCTCTTGGACTGTCCTGACCAGGCTGGCTGTGAACCACAATTCCCAGATCCCAACTTCCTGAGTAGTCAGGATTATAGGCATGAACCTGGCTCATATTTGCATTTATGTGCACTGAATGACACTATGTAGCCAAAGAATGAAAATTTGAACCAAATGATGACATTGCAGCTTTTCAGAAAATTTGAATTAGCAATAAATATATTCTCTTTTTGCCATTTTGTTACATTAATGACTCAACCAATGGGACCCTTACATTGGCATCCTCTGCCATTTGTATAGGTGTGTTGGGTCTTTGTCCATCCCACGAAAGATGGACAGGGTGGAGGAAAGGTAAGTGTGGCGCTCACCTGTTCCCCAGCCTCCCTCAGCCCAGGAGACAATCAGACACAGCAGGGAGCCAAATCCAGCAGGTAGAAAACTCCTTTATTAACAGAGAGCCGCCCTTTTTAAAGCCAAAAAGGGCGGGTGGCATGGCAAGGGAGGAAGAGGAACCAATCACTGTCAAGGTCACACCCTATCATGCACCTAAGCCTACAAGGGCTGTTTAGGCCCTGATCGGAAGGTCAATTGGGCTCTGCCCACTCTACTCTCTCCCAGTGCCATCTTTGCTGCCCATGTGCTCTACAGATTCCCCCTTTTTTTTGTTTTAATGGCAGACCCAACTCCCAGTTAGTTATGCTTTTCCCTACTCTGTAAAGGTTGTTTTAACAGGATTACATTGGTAGGGATAGCATTGGCTACACAGGGGGTTCCAGGCAAGTCTGGGGGTCGAGATTCGACAGACAAGGATAGGGAGGGCCCTTGTGCATGATCCAAGAGCCCATCCCAGTTACCTCACATCCCCACCTAGCACAGTAATAAACATTAGTCCCACCACAGTTAGAAATGTCCGAAGCAGTTCAATTAATTCCTGGGCACCTGGTGTCTCTTAAGTAAGCCAGTTCTTTGTATGTGCCTTTAAGCTAGCACAGGGGTCAAGATGACCTTTGAGCTTTACTGTCAGCTCCCAATGGCTCACAACATCATCTCCCCCCCCTCCCCGTCTTTGTTTAAAGAAGTGAACCCACCTGTCTTAGGTTGGGTGGATTGCTTTGTCTGCATTACCCGTCATCGGGAACTTCTTCAGAGAGAAGCTGAAGGCCCTATTTTAGTTTGCTCAGACTGACACACCCTCTTACCCGTCTCTGGTTGCAATTCCTCTTGGGGGGGGGGGAAATTCATTCATTTGGAGCTTGATAACTGGCTGGCTAAGCTCATGAGAGTTTTGTAGTGCACATATAATGCAAGGAAGGCATAGAAAAAACCATCAGCAAAAGCATTACTAAGCCAGGAAATGTCACTACTAGCCCTTTAACACTAGTGAAGGATGGGATAGCAGTCTTTGCCACTTCAGAGTCCAGAGGTGGGGATTTTTTAATCCAGCTATTTGCCTGTGGGGTTGGACAAGATCTAAACTGGAAGCATAACAAAAGGTGGTTGCTTAACAATAAGTATGGATTCAATGCCACTATATAAGCAATTAGTAAAAGAACAATTAAAACAGGTGACATTAAAATAATTAACTCCTACAAAAATATTAAAGTCCATAAGGTGGTGATAAAATGAAGGTCAGGACACCAGGTCAAAGGGACAGCTTCTTTTGTGGTGCTATTGACGATTTCTGCATTGCCAGCATTGGTCACTGCCCAGGTCACCTGTTGAGGTTGATGCAGATTCCATAGGACCGTTCCCAGGATTGGGAGAGTCAGGATAGCCAACAGCTGGAGTATTGCCATCTGCAATTGTTATAGAACACAAGAGCTTCTCAAGGGCTGGTTGCCCTTGGGGATGGTTACTAATTGTCTTTCTGTCTTTTCTCTTTAAAACACAAGCCTCGACCATGGCCGTTTTTCTTTCCTTATTGGTTAGCTTATTCTTAGGCATCCTCTTGTATAGAGGATATGGGTAAAAATGTAAGGTTCCTGGCAGGGATCCAAATGGGGGCTGTCTCCCCTATGGGATAAACGTATCCAAATCCCCTGCCCATAGTAACTGGGGGGTCAGGTCCTCTCCATTGTTGTGTCAGGGGGTCCTTCCACCTGACTTTCACTTGGGGCTTCGGGTTTAGTTGTCCCCAGTGCTTCTGAAATCTGGATTTAGTTGCCTCTTTTGAAAAATTTAAAATGTTAATGGTAAACAAAGCTCTCTGTAAATGTATATGGGGGCTAACTCCCCCTTTTTTGTTTTATAGGCTATCAGAATACAAATTAAATGGTTTTTGAATGCCCTGAAGGGCCATAATTATGACCAGCATTTCTTTATATTGTGCTGACCCTTGACAAGGTTGAAATCTTTGTTGGCTCGGAGTCTTTTTTTGCTCCTCAAAGGCTGCATATGTAAAGCCTACCTTACCTCCATCAGTAAAAACATGGAGGGTGCCAGGAATAGGCGTAGAAGAAAATAGAGATGGCATTTTGAGGGGAAGTCGCCATAAAATGACAGTCCATTTGGATGGCCCATAATGGCAGTCAATTTGGCCTAGAAACCCCTCCAAGGAGAGAGCAAGACGAGCATTGGCTCGAGTGAGCCACTCAACATATGCCATCCGAAAAGGAAAAACAATGGAGTGAGGGTCAAGGCCATAATGTCTTTGGGCTTGCGTCCTTCCCTTCACAATATCATCTGCAAGTTGGTCTGCTTGAGAGTACACTCGAGGTGTGCCTCCCAGGGGAATATGAACCCACTCTAATGGCTCCCCACTTTGAGTTAAAACTGCAGAAATTAACGTGACACCTGCAAACAACCAAAGGGAAAAATGGTCTCACTAATAGAATACCTCTTTAGAGAAAATTTATCCAGGGCTTTTTGGAACTGCAAAAATATTGCCCTATGGCTGTCTGTAATTGTAATAACTTCTTGTGGCGTCCTGTCTTTTAACAGGGCAAATAAGGGCACAAGACTATCTTTAGGGACAGAAACCCATAGCAACAGCCACTTGATTTCCCCTAAAAGACTCTGCAGTTGGGTTAAGGTCAGAAAGGCTGGAATATCCAGCAAAGGCTTAAGGGGGCTGGCCTGATTCAAGGTAAAGTGGGTCCCAAGCACCTTAAAAGGAGCTACCTTTTGAATTTGATTAAGGGCTATGGTAAAAACCCCTTTTTTTAAATATGGCAAGAACCTGGGCCAGAAGGCCCTCCAGGCAGCTCGGGTCTCGGTGCCCCAGAATTATATCATCCATTTAGGCATAGGCAAGGGAGGTATCTGAACCCAGCCCAGGCCCTAAAATTGTGGCCAAGTATTGTTGGCAGAAGGCCGGGCTATTGGCCATTCCCTGTGGCAGCACTGTCCATTCCAACCTCTGATCAGGCTGGGAAAAATTAAGAGAAGGTATAGAGAAAGCAAACTTCTCACAGTCATCTGGATGCAGAGGGATAGAAAAAAAAAAAATCTTTAATATCAATCACAACCAGGGTATATTCTGAAGATATAGCAGGAGTCCAGGGCATGCCTCTTAGGGGTGTTCCTACTAGCTCCATCCTTTCATTTACCTTAGGTAGGTCTTGGAGCATATGCCAAGCCCGGAGGCTTTTTGAATAACAAATATGGGTGTGCTCCAAGGACTTATGGAAGGGCGAATATGTCCTAGGTTTATTTGTTCCTCCACCAGAAGGTGGAAGGCTTCAAGTTTAGGTTTGGTCAATGGCCACTGCTCCACCCAGATTGGGCTTCCCGGCTTCCACCTAATGGGAGGTACTCGGCGGGCAGTGGCCTTTAGGATTGGCGGTGCACCTGAGCGGGTCCCATATGTTCTTCTCTGTAATTATGAAAGTTTAAAAAATCCCTTTCCTTAACTCCTTCTAGATCCTGTTTAAGCCTTTGTGCTTCTTCCCCATCCAGGATATCATCATAGGATGCTCGATGGTCTGTAGTGATCACGGCATCCATTTGTCTTAGCATGTCTTGCCCTAGTAAATTGGCAGTGAGGTTCTTTGCCACTAAAGGGTGTATCTTTCCCTGTTCTCCATCTTGGCTAGTCAATGTCATAAGGGCAACCATTTCTTTGGACTGGGAGTTGCACCCTACCCCCAATGTCTGGGGCCCAGGTGCAAGCTTCCAGTCCAAGGGCACTTCCTCCTCCCTGAGTATGGTTCGGTCTGCCCCAGTGTCAATTAAGCTGTGAAACCTCTTTCTGCATATGAGAATACTCATTTTAGGGTGGAGTCCATCCACCAGGGGGACTGTCCAATCGGCCTGGGCTGCCCTGCCACGAGGCTGCCTGGGCCTCACAGCAGTGGGGGTTACTCCTTGAGTTAACAGGGCTAGAGGATGCCCCTCCCCAAGTTAAAAGGCTTCCCATCTAAATCAAACTTGTATCCCTCCCTGCCCCTAGGGCAGGGTATAGAGGGCGGTTTACCCACGGGCCAGTTGGCGGGGATTGTTGTAAACAATCCCTCTTAAAGTGCCCCTCCTGCCCACATTTAAAACAAGTCCCTCTCCCCTATGCTCTTGGGGTTCCTTGGCCCTGGGCTGCCAGCGCCTGAGTAATAGCTTCAGTCATTGCAGATGTCTGAGCCTGTAAAGCTAAAGCTAGTGATTGGGACTGGTGCTGTTGCATTCCCCCATCCTGTGAGGCCACCACCCATCTGCTCAGGGAACTCTCTCTCAATCCTGTGCAGGCCATGCGGTGGTGTGCATTCATCCCTTCCCAGACCAGCAGCTTTACAAACTGATCTCGGAGGTTCCCTGCCCATAGCTTGCAGTGAATGCTCTGTTGGACTTGGTCTATGAAATCAAGTAGAGGCTCACCCAGTTTTTGTCTCACTCCTGCCATGGGGGACTCAGTAGGCCCATCAATCCAGTTTGTACCATGCGGCAAGTCCTGCCTGCCTCACCTGGTCATGGTACAGGCCAGGTATTTCGGCCTGTTGGATGCTGGTGGAGTAGGCTTCCCCCGTCCCTGCTAACATGACATAAGTAATAGGTATTGTGGGTTGAGCCTGCCAGTTACTCTCCGCTCCCACTCTGCATTCCTCCTTAAAGAAAGCACACCATTTAATAAACTGAGAACTAGTTAGAACGACTTTGGCCACATCCATCCCGTCCTTAGGGACACATGGGTGATAAGCAATGTCCTGTAATAGGGTCTGGGCCAAGGAGAGTTTGGGCCATCCTCTGCCACCGCTTTGCGGTGCTCTTTAAGATCCTTAGCTTCCCATGGATACCATTCCAAGGGCCTGTTAGCTCCTGGTGCCAGATTGACCAGATAAACTTGAGGAAGTGAATCCTGTGGCCTAGAGTCTGGGCTCTTGAGTGGCCCTGCCTTTCCAGAGGAGGTCTCCGAGTAGATTACTTTCCCAGCCCTCGGCCCCTCCATGGAAGGTTGGTAGGGGTCTGGGTCTTGCAAGTCCCTCTTGCAGGTCTTGTAGGGCGCCATACCTCCCCTCCATTTGGGGGAATGGGGAAGGGGCCTAGGACCATCAGTATCAGCTGGGTCAGAGGGGGTGACTTTTACTCGTTTTGACTTCCACTGTGCACGTTTCAGTGTGTTCTCGATCTGATTTGACACATTCCTTTTCCTTCTCACTTCCCAAGTCCTCCTGTACTCCTTCTAGGCCTAATGTTGCCTCCTCCTCCTTTTCTGTGATATAGCATTATCCATATTTAAGGTTTCACTTACCCCGAGAGACCGCTTAGCCTCAGCTGATATCTTTTCCTTTTGTGCCTCACGTTGGGCGCCAGATGTTGGGTCTTCGAATGTCCCACGAAAGACGGACGGGTCCGAGGAAAGGTAAGTGGGGCGCTCACCTGTTCCCCAGCCTCCCTCAGCCCAGGAGACAATCAGACACAGCGGGAAGCCAAATACAGCAGGTAGAACACTCATTTATAAACAGAGAGCAGCCCTTTTTAAAGTCAAAAAAGGCAGGTGGCATGGCAAGGGAGGAAGAGGAACCAATCACTGTCAAGGTCACACCCTATCATGCACCTAAGCCTTCACTGGCTGGTTAGGCACTGATCAGAAGGTCAACTGTGCTCTGCCCACTCTCTCTCCCAGCACCATCTTTGCTGCCCATGTGTTCTACATAGGTGTATTTAGTATCAGGAAATTTTCATAGAGAAATACAAAACGACTGAGATTTTTAGAAAGCAAAGGAGATCAGGTATGAAAAAATAGCATAGAAGGAGATACATGTAGCACACAGAGATTAAGAACTAGCCTAAGAAATTTAGAATGCTAAAGGCAATGAGGAATAAGCCTAGTTGATAACTAGTTCTTCAATAACCAAAAATGGTCCTCTAGAAAAGTTTCTGTTATACCTTAATTACTATCATTTATTCCTTCTCTTCTGTCACAACTCTGCCTTTTTGGTGTCATGACTGACCAAAAACATTTCCAAATATCACTTAGACTACCCTTCTCTTTGTGATTAGCAGTCACCACACAAAATCCCGGAATCTTTGAATTTTGAGAATTAATCTTCACGTGACATCTAAGCACATTCCTGGCATTAATTTCTGTGACCAAATGAACAAAACTTTTTTTTCAACACAGTATCCTAATATAAGTAAAGCCTATGAATTAGGGACTATTGTCAGGTGTCAGAATGGAAGGAACAATTCTATAATCCAAGTATGGGTTCTTTATTTTGCATTTACTAACCAATTTTATTTTTGCCAGACCAGAGGCTTAAACTCAGGGATACGGAATTATTCCTCACCTTTTTTTTTTTTTCCTCAAGGCGAGACAGCTCCGGACCCACAGACCAGACCAGCTCCAGAATGAGAGAGCCAACTTGGGTTCCAGCCACATGGGGATGCTTTGCCACCTCCTCCAGCACCCATTCAACCATTTCCTGTGAGAGAGAGAGAAAGAAAGTCAGAATTACACGTAAGTCTGGTGCCG
The DNA here is from genome assembly GCF_019054845.1 of Dipodomys spectabilis. NCBI lineage: Eukaryota > Metazoa > Chordata > Mammalia > Rodentia > Heteromyidae > Dipodomys > Dipodomys spectabilis. The sequence continues at coordinate 20,374 of NW_024871991.1, forward strand.
GTGGCTCAGAACTCTAATCCTAACTACACAGGAAGCTGAGATATAAGGATCATGGTTCATACCAGCCCAGGCAGGAACGTCTCTGAGACTCTTATCTCCAAAGAACTACCAGAAATCTGGAATAGGCTCTGTTGGCTCAAGTGGTAGAGCACTAGCCTTGAGCTGAGAAGCTTGGGGATGGCGCCCATGGCCTAGAGTGCAAACCCCACGACTAACAATATGTGGACTTCCCACCACAAGAAGTGGACTGAATAGCACCCATTGTCCTAGGGAGCATGGTAGAGACCTCAGGCTGAGCTTCCTGTGAACTTGAGGTCATAAGTGGGTCACCTGGCTTGTCTGTGCCTCGTTTTCCCTAGCTGCAAAACTCAACAGAATGAAGGATCCCCTTCCTTATGGGGATAGGGTAATGATGAAAGATAGCCATGTTTTGTTTCATAATTCCCACCTGTTGCACGATTAATAACTGGCCCCACTTGAGTCCTTTCCAGGTATCTTCCTGTCATATGCTCACAGAATTGCTAAGAACCTTACCTGAAGGCTGCTCCCTCTGTGCTTAGCCGTGCTACAGAGATCCCTCTGTATAAATCCATTGTTTCCTCACAACTCTCCTGTGAGGAGACTGAGGTCCAATGGTTGAGGCCTTACCCAGAGCTTCACCAGTGGTCAAGAATCAGCTGCTGTGGACTAAGAGTTTGGTATAATCCATCAAAACCTATGACTGAGCATATCACTACATGTCTACCATTCCAATTACAGAGGACAGGTGGTGGAGCATACCTGTCACAGATAGGAGGACCTCAATCCAGCCCAGCCTGAGCATATATTGAGTCTCTATTTTAGAAATGCCCAAAACAGAAAGGTGGCTTCTCAGAGCCAGGGAGGAGAAACAAGCAGGGGGTCATGGTACCCCAGAGGGGTGTCTGACATGCATAGGAGTGGTGCTGGGGCAGTCACTCACCTATGCTGCTGGAAGAAGCTGTTGGTGTCTGCTCCAGGTGGGGCAGGCAGCCATGGTGGCAGCCTTATGGACATATGGGCCCAGAGCAGAGGACCAGAGGCAGAGACCTGGTAGGGGCCTTAGGTCAGCTCGCAACGCACCATTGTCTGAGGATTGAAACTGGCACCACCTCCGGAAGGTAAGGAGGAGGCCAGGGAGTGGGCTGGCGCATCAATTTCCTACTATACTCCAAAGTCACATCGAGTCTCTTGCTCACCACTCAGCCACCTCTACATTCCTCAACTGCTGGTAGTGGTATAAACTAACAGAGGGAATCTAGGTGCTACTGGGCAGCATGGAATATGGGCGTGGCCACCATTCTTGTATCTCATTGGTCAGAAAGAAACATGAAAGAATGGAGGTGTGGCTGGAATCCTGTGATGCCAGCATCATGGGCAGAGTCAAGATGATAGCAGGTCCCCCAGTCCTTTCTGATGGAACTCTGTCCAATTCAATTGGGGACAAGAGGGTGACCTGCTTTAGCTGTATGGCTGCACTGATAGTTGTGTATGTCTGTTTGTTGCCACTCCTGGACTTTGAACTCAGGATCTGGGCACAGTCTGTGAGCTGTTTTGGCTCAAGGCTCACCCTCCACAGTGGAGCCACAGGGCTTCTGGCTTTGTTGACACTGATGTTGGACAGGGGTCCCAAGGACTTTCCTGCCTAGGGTGACTTTGACCATGATCTTCACAACACAGCCTTGTAAGTATCAAAGAGGATTGCTAAGAGCCACTGGTGCCTGCCTAATAATTGGTCTTTCTGATGTTCTTGGACAGACCCGTGAGTTCCCTATCCTTGGGTTGAAGTGGTGGGAGCTAGAGCTTACAGTTCGAATGGCAGGAGATCCTAAGAAACTTGTTCCTATCCATATGATTACGAATGGAATGTGATATATGTCATGATTTAATGCGCAGTTATTGAATGATTCCAGGATAAAATTATGCACAATTATATTACAAGACACTGATCGATTTTAGTTATACTTTGTGAAGTATTTAAATAATCACATTCATAAACTGGAGGTATAATGAAATACCTAAGAATTGGGCCTCAGACTGTATAAGGTGTCATTATTTTTGCCATGACTGGGATTGGAACTCATGGTCTGGGTAACTCTGTTGCACTGTGTGAGAAGGGGAAGCTTGCCTCCTTGAAGTCAAGAAATTCAAGTCTGTTCCTTAGGCCTGAAATCAATCACCACCATTAGAAAACATCCTATTCATGTACAATTAATATATATGATTTATATTTGTATACATATGTTGACTCCATATTGTGTTCAGTGTAGTTATTTTATTTTTTGTTTTATTCATGTATTGACCATTTATTTTATTGACTATTATGGCACTTAGAACATTGATTACATTGATTACATAGGATATAATTCTGCATATGTATTCCACTTCATACCTGACACCCAGGACATTCAGAGAAAAGGAAAACATGGGTCACCATCAGCTTCTTACTTCACGATTCACTGTTTGGGAGTGCTGGCATCTGAACTCATGGCCTACAAGGCCAAATTAATGAATGGGTGAGTGTCAACACGATATCCTGGGGCAAATTGAGTGAACAGGCAGTTCCCAGGACCTGAGATCGTGCCCCAGGTGTTAACAAAATGAGAATAGATTGACATGCAGATGGTAGTATGTTAATAAATATATATCTTTATAGAGTGCCAGAGATGTCTATACATTATTCAGTTATATAGATTACATTCCTAGCAATTCCTGGGTATTTATTATGCCTCCATGTAAATAATGTTATTGTTTCCATCTTTAAACTATTAATGAAATCAATCAGTGCCATGAAATTATTGTGCTCCTGTAAGTAATAATATTCTTTTAATGCTTCATAAATAATAAATAAAATGAATCAGCCTCCTGAAATGATGCAGTCTAATTTTATAGGAGCATCATTCATGATCAACTCATTCAACCATGATATTGATAACATTCCATTGTTATTCCTATGGATGGGAACCAGTTTCTTAATATCTCCTGTCATTGGTTGGTGTCAGGACAGGGATTCGAAATCAGGGCTTATGTTGCCACGTGGGCTTATGGCTTCCCTGTTAGTCTGCCAGGCTTCAGCAATGCAAGGTGAAGTACCCCAGGAGGGTGACCGTGCAAAGGAAGAAAACTTAAAAAGGCCATATTTTTTCTGTGCATTGTTTTCCCTGAAAGGCCTGGGGGTCTAGGATCCCAGTATCAGCTAGGAGTCCAGTGGCTGCACCCCAGTATAGGGTGATTGAAGCTGGGGCAGAGTTACCATGACCTGAGTTCAAGCGCCGTACTGAGAAAAGTAAAATTAAAAAAAAATTAGCTCCCTGGCTGGCAATTCATACTGTTTATTCTTCCAGACTTTAGATTTGAACTCAGGATCTGGGTAAATCTGCAGAAATGTGGATGAAGGGGAAGATCACTGTACTTGAAGATGAGAAAGTCAGACCTGTTCCCTAGTCCTGAATTCAAGCCCCAGCCCTAAAAAACATACTATTCATAAACATTGTAAAGATAGGATTTATACTTACCTATAGATGTTCAGTCCATACATGTTTGGTGTGGTTGTTCCTTGTATTTTTGTTTTATTCATTTAGTTACCGTTGATTTTACTATGATGAAACCCATTCAGTTTATTACATTGATGACATCCTATCACAGAGCCTCTAGATTTGTAGAAATGTTTTCCATCAGGCCTGACACCAAGGATTCTCAGAGAAAAGGAAAACAAGTTTCACACTCAGCTTCTTACTCCATGATCCACGTGTTGGTAGTACTGGGATCTGATTTCAGGGCCTAGCAGGATCAATTGGCCAATAAGTCAAGGTGAACATACCAACCTGTGAGCAACTAAGGAGGTAGGCCATTCCCAGGATCTGACATTGATCCCCACAATGGTCCACTGTAGACATAAATTCATAATTTAAACATAGAATCTATATTGACATACATGTGTGTACAGCATCTTGTATTCAGTGCAATTCTCCTTTTTTGTCTATAATTCATGGAGATATTGTGTATTTTACTAAGTATGGTGACACAATATCAGCATACTAAATGTGCTGACATGGATGATGACCCATTCCCATGGTTATAGGGTTGCCTATGCATTCTCCATCCTACTTGAGACCTAGGACTTTCATGGGAGAGGAAAACATGTGCAACAACTGGCTTCTGACATAAGGATGGATCTTTTGTCAGTGCTGGGATGTGAACTCAGGTCTGGGTAGCTCTGTTGCATTGTGTAGGAAGGGGAAGCTCACCATCCTTGAAGACGAGAATGGCAGGCCTGGTCCAGGGCCTGATTTAACACCCCAGCACTAGACAAAATAGCAAGCTCACCTTTTTTAAGCATAGGACCTGTCTTTACCTACAGGTGTGGTATGCATCTTGCATTCAGTGTAGTTATTCTTTTTATTTTGTGTCTTATTCATGGATGTTATTTTGTATTTTATTGAGTATGGTGACAGATATAACTGTGCTGACATGGATGACAACTTGTACCCATATCTATAGAGTTGCTGATATAGCATTCTCCATCCTTGATGAGACCCAGGACATTCACAGGACAGGAAAAAATGTGCAACTTTGGGTTTCTCACATCAGAATGAATCTTTTGGCAGTGCAGGAATTCGAACTCAAGGCCTAGCAGGCCCAATTGGTGAATGGGTCCTGGTGAGCACAGCAGCCTGTGAGCCACTAAGGAGATAGGCCATTCCTGGGAACTGAGATGAAGTCCTGGTGGGAGCCAATATAGCCATAAATTCATAATTAAACAGAAGATCTATATTTCCAAATATGGGTGGGCATCATCTTGGGCTCGATGTAGTCACTCTCTTTATTTTGTGTCTTATTCATGGCTGTATTGTGTATTTTCTTGAGTATAGAATGACAGATATAACTCTGGTGACCTGGATGACAACCTATTCCCATGAGCATAGAGTTGTCTATATATTTTCCATCCTAGGTGAGACCGAGAACTTGCACAGCATAGGAAAACAGGTGCAACAACTGGCTTCTCACATCAGAGTGAATTTTTGGCAGTGCTGGGAATCGAACTCAGAGCCTAGGAGGCCCAAATGCCCAATGGATCCACGTGATCACACCAGACTGTGAGCCGCTAAGAAGCTGGGCCGTTCCCAGTAACTGAGATTGAGCCCCAGGGAGGCCAAAATATTCCTCAATGCATCATTTAAACATGGGATATGTATCCACATCCGTGAGTCGACTGCATCGTGCATCGAGTGTAGTTATTCTCTTTATTTTGTATGCTATTCATGTATGTATTGTGTATTTTCTTGAGTATATGATGACAGGTATAGCTGGACTGACATGGATAACAACTTATTCCCATGGCCACAGGGTGGCCCACGCATTCTCCATCATAGCTGAGACCCAGGACTTGCACAGGAAAGGAAAACAGGTGCAATAATTGACTTCTGACATGAAGATGTCTTTTGGCAGGGGTGGGATCAGAACTCAGATTCTATCAGGTCCAATTGGTAAATGGTTCCAGATGAGCAAACCTGCCTGTGAGCCACGAAGGAGCTAGGCCATTCCCAGGACCTAAGATTGAGCCCCCACCCCCCCACGGGGGAAGAGTGGGGGGCACAATAGTCATCCGTTCATAAGCTGAGGGTAGAATACAAGTAAGTACATATTTGTATAGAGTAGTAGAGATGGTGACCTGTGATGGAATCCAATCTACCGAGTGACTACTGATTCTTGGATCTTTCCTGATGGCTCCATTTCATGACTGTGATGATTATTGTCATGCTTCATCAACTCTTCTTTACAAATAATCTATACCCCATACCTATAATTTCCTACTCACATAATGCAATAACTACTCAGTCAGCGATGGGATCGATAGCATTCCATGACCCTTTCTAGGACCAGACACCAGTATCTCAGGATCTTCCGACATTCCCTCCTCATAGTAGGACTGAATTCAAGCCTCAGGCCTGGAAAAGATACTCCTTATATACATTTTAAATATAGGATTTATACTTCTATACAGATGTTCAGTCCATACTGTGTTTGTTGTGGTTATTCATTTTATTTCTTGTTCTATTCATTTATTTACCATTTATTTTATTGACTCTGATGACACCTATACCATTCATTATATTGTTTACATCCTATCACATAGCATCTAGATTTTAGATGTGTTCTCCATCATGCCTGGCAGTGCAAGGATCTGAACTCAGGGTCTAGCATGCCCAATTCATAAATGAGTGAGTTTGAGCATGGAAGCCTCTAGCCAATGAAGCTGTCAGGTGTTTTCCAGGCACTGAGATTGACTCCCATGTTTGGCCAAAACAGCGATACATGAATAGGCAGACGGTGGTATACAAATAAATACATATTGGTAAAGAGTGCCAGCCCTCTATCTATGATTGAATGACACCTACTACATTCCTACCAACTCCTAGGTATTTATTATACCACCACAGAAGGAATATTATTCTTTTCATGCTAATAAACTATTAATTAAGATCAATTAGCATTCTAGGATTATTGCATCCAATTTTAGATTAGACAGATGCATGAACTTCTCTTTCAATCAGCATTCCTATTTATAGGAATGAGTCTCTTGTGATCTCCTGCCATTGGTGTCAGGACTGGGATTTGAACCCAGGGCCTATGTTGACACTGATAGCCCACCAGCCATCAGCAATGGCACGTCAGGTCCACTTTGCAGCCTTGTCATTCAGACCCAGGATGGTCACTGTGCAAAGAGAACAATTGAAAAAACCCAGCCCTCTGCAGCTCGCCACTTTTTGTGCTTTCCAGCTTTTTTTTTCTTCCTGAAAGCCCTCTGGGCATAAGATCTCACGATCGGCTCTGTGTCTGGAGACTGCACTCCAGCCTAGGGAGATCCAAGCTGAGGCAGAGTTTCCACGACCTGAGGTCAAGCCCCATGGTTGCCCCCCAAAAAGTATAAATAAACAAATTAATTAAGTAAGTAAGTAAGTAACTAAATTAAAAAAATAAAGCTTCCTGGTTTGGAATTTCTACTAGTTTTCTTTCCTAGTGTGGGATTTGAACTCAAGATCCTAGTAAATCTGTAGTAATGTCAGGGAAGAGTTGCCACTACTTGAGTTCAAATCCCATGCCAAACAAAAATGAAAAACTAAGTCACTGACTTAGGGGAAAGTAGTTGTGGAGATGGGAGGGAAGGAATGGTAGGCTGAAAACAAAGGAGGAATCAACAATGTTCAATAGGAAATATACTCATTACCTTGCTCTTGTAACTGTATCCCCAATGTACAACATTTTTACAATAAAAAAGTACAAAACACAGAAACAATATAGTTCTCCGACAAGCACTTTGGAGGTAAAGGAAGGTTGTGTGAATAGCTGTAAAAAATTCTGCACTGTCTTTTTTTAATGTTCAGTAGGGAACTGAATAAACATAGATACTTCCATTAAAAAAATTGGAACTGGGGCAAGTATTTCTGCCATTGCTATGATTTGAGTACACCGTCCAGGTAACTCTTTTGCCCCATGGGTGAAGGCGAAGCTCATTGTCCTTGAGGAAAAGAAATTCATGCTAGAATTCCCAGGACCTGAATGAAGGTTCTGCAATGGAAAAAGTATTTCTTTGCATGTGTAATGTATTATATATAATTACATATGTATGTTAATTTCATATTACGATTTTTATTATTGATTTTGTATTTTATTTTTGTTTTACTCATTTATTGATTATTGTATTTATTATAAACACAATATTTATTACATTTTGCACATCTATTATAAAATTATACACAATAATTTGGGACATTGACTCATTTTTCATTACTATTTTATTAAGTGTTGAAACAATACATAATTAAATGGAAGCATTTGTCACAGTATTCACATGTTTAGAGTCTCTCCCAAGTATGTTTATCTCCCTATTGGGATTTATTTAGATGATTTATGGTCAGAAGCCTTTTCTTGAGGATACGAAAGTGAGGGATAAAATTGTAAGGGTGGAGATAGAAATGTGGCTTAGTGGTAAAGAGCTCGCTCAGCATGCATGAATGGCAGGGATTGAAACCTCAGTGCTACATACTCAAAAAAAGCCAGAAGCTGTGGAGTGGCTCAAGTGGCTATCCTTGAGAAAAAGAAGTTCAGAGACAGTACCCAGGCTCTAAGATCAAGCCCCAGGACTGTCAAAAACAATAGGCCAGATGCCAGTGCTCACACCTGGAAACTTAGATTCTCAGGAAGCTGATTCTCAGGAAGCTGAGTTCAAAGTCTGGGCAAGGAAAGCCTGTTAGACTCTTATCTCCAGTGAAGCACGAAAAGACCCCGTGTGGTGCTGCGGCTCAAGTGGTAGAGTGTTCGCCATGAGCTTATGGGCTCAGGGACAGTGCCCAGACTTGAGTTAGAGACAAACAATTGGAAAAAAGTGAGGATTAATCAAAGTACTTTTCCTATTTGTTAATTAAGAGAACATTCTTTGGGAAATCAACACTGATTTACACCAGAATAGGAGTCAGAGCTCAAGGTTCAAGTGTAGGACATCCATATGCCCTGCCTCTCAGACTCTAGCATTGTAACTTTGTGTCCTATATGGTTCTGAAAGGTCCAATGTTGAAAGGTTTAATATGCTCCCAAAACCCTTTGTGATAAGCAGTTGATTTGTATTGTCAACGTTATTACAATTCTGAACCTAGCAGAGCACCAGTAGCTCAGGCCCGTTGCCCTAGTTTAGGAGAATGAGGTTTCAGGATCACAGGGTGAAGCCAGCCAGGGCAGAAAAGTCTATGACACTCAGACTTCCATTTCTGAAAGGTCAGATGTTCTAGAGCTTCCTGTGTTTCCCATGGTACTTAGACTCTAAATGTTCTTAGAGTTCTTGAGCTATAGAATCAAGAAACATTATTGACCCATCATGGGTTCAAATGAAGTTCTCAGGATCCAAGCCCTAGCCATGGTAGCAGGAAGAACTCCAGTGTAACACTGTAATTAAGGCAGAAAACAATTTCAAAAGCCAGGCTAGATGCAGAGACCAGGCCTACAGGATTAGGAGGCAGAATGTACACATTCAGCAGGGAAGTGAGCTGCAAAACCACTTCAATCATTCCAGGCACAGCCACCAATGGGGGGAAACCTGAAACATTTGTTAGAGTTACACTATGGTCAAACTTTTCTTAGCCTCTTCAAACAATGACTAATTAACCTTCCTCCCTCAGGTGAAGGGAGCCTCAGGCTATCTTTAGGTTAACAATAGAGAGCCAGTTTAGTGGGGGACATAGTAACAGAGTAGAAAAACACTGCTCTCTGGACTTCGGGAGTGTGTTTTTCACTCTCCATCTGTCAGATTTGAAGGCCCTTCTTCTACCTCTGCCAGTCCTTTCTCCTTCCTTCATTCTCCACATCATTAATGCAAATCCCCAATCCAGGGAGAGGCAGGGCCCTTTCTTTTCTGTTTCCATGCCTCTGAGTTAGAACCGAGCTCTGCCCTTTTGACTCTGGGGCCCTTTGCTGCCTGAGAAGTGGGAAACAGACAGTCTTCCTGCCCTGTAGTTTTGTGAAGGCAATGCTGGTGCGCTGGCATGCTGCAGAAGGCCTCATGACTGGGAATTGTTCCCTTCTTTCCCAGATCCATCTATCATCTCCTATCTATCTTTTATCTATGCATCTATCTATGTATCTATGTATCAATGTATGTATGTATGTATGTACGTACGTACGTACGTACGTATGTATGTATGTATGTATCTATCTATCTACCCACTCACCTACCTAGGTATCTCTTTGCCAGTTCATGGGTGGAACTCAAGGCCAGGACACTCTCTTTAGCACTCTACTACTTGAGCCACAGCACCAATTCTGGCTTTGTGTGTGTGCTACCAAGGAAACATACCCAGGGCTTCTTGCAGGCTAGGCAAGCACTCTCTCACTAATCCACATTCCCAGCCCCTTCATCTTTTCCTTAATGGTAGTTTTTACATAAGTATGCTGCCATTTTACATCCCCAAGTTTAATTTTCTGAATACTGGTTACTTCTATGAAACCTGACCTTCTCTTCCCCTGCCTGATTTGTGACTATTCTTGCATTGACCCCATAATAAAATGTAAATAAAGGCTGCTGAGAGCTTCAGTGTGCATCATATAAGGACACAGGCCTGGAACCCTGGAAGAGAAAAGCCATCGGCCTGAAATGAAGGCAATGATGCAGTATGCGCAAGGAGCATATCTGAAAAATAAACCAGTAAATAAAAGGAGAAGAATTGCATATGGTCTGTTTGCACTCAGGGAAGTAATATACACACATAACTAGGTAGGACACTGATACATAAACTTGGCCTTCTCTTTTTGAAAAAATTTTGTGCCTATCCCAGGACTTGAACACAGGGCCCACTGCATTCCTCAGCTGTTTTTCCCAAGGCTGAGGCTTTACCACCACCACAGATCCACTTCCAGCCATCTGTTCATTAATTGGACATAACTGCCTCCCAGGATTTCCTGCCTGGTCTAGCCTCTGTCTCCTGCTCAGCTTTCTCTCTCAAAGCTAGAGCTCTATCCTCTGGGGCACTGCTTCACTTCTAGTTTTCTGGTGTTTTAAGAGATAAGAGTCTGACAGACTTCCTGCTCAGGCTGACTTTGAACGGCAATCTCCCAAAGAGTCTTCAAGTGGCTTTCCTCAGGGATTCACCGAGGAGCCCCTCCACACAAACCCTTAATCTAAATTTCAAGAGGCACTAGAGAAAAAGAGATACAAGAAGATGCTTCTAGTGTGTTCTAGATACTTAAGGTTGGAGACACACAACACTCATAATCATTAGATCATTTTATAGGCAAAAGGAGCAATGCAGACAGTATGGGGATGGCTCTAGCTTTCAGTCCTCTCATCCTGAGTAGGAAAATTCACTGCAGCTCAATGCTAATTGACAGTACTGGCATGTCCTGTGGACATTTGCTCCCAAATCCTGTGACACTCATTTGTCACGTTTGGCTACAAACCTGTGACCAGATGAGAAGATGAAGAGAGAAAATCCTTCCTAGAGAAAGCAGCTATGAAGAATATTGGGTAGTTAACCTATAAATTCAAACCATTGGAATGACCCTGTTAAGAAGTCAGATTTTCCAGATTAAAAAGTGAAGAAGAAAAGAAAGAATGTACCAGTGGCTTCTCACTTTAAAACCAGCTCCTCAGGAGTCTGAGATGTAGAGAACCTGAGTTTGAATCCAGTCAGCATAGGAAAGTCCATGACACTACTATTTCTAAGAGATCACAGAAAGGTTAATGCACTACCCTTGAGCAAAAGGAGCTCAGAGACAATGCTTAGGATCATAGCTCAACCCCAGGACCTGACCACTCAAAAAGAGCATGTACCTCCATGTCTTTGGGTATGTATGGATATATTCCTATAGGTGAAGCTCCAGAGTAGTTATGATGAATGGCACCAAGCTAGGAAATTTGTATTCAATAAAATGATCTCGTAACAGAGACTGCTTTCATGACAGTGTACAATCCAGGGCTCCCATCACTGTTCCTAGGGTAGACTGAGGGTTTCTCTGCATCCCAGGCCTGCTGGAAGAAGTCTTTCTCATTGAATGGACAGGCAGACAAAAGCCCTCACTCCTGTACAGCTGTGTAACAAACAACTCCATCTGGGTCAGATAGTGAGGATGATTTTGGGCAGGCTCTGAAGGTCAGGAGAAAATGGTCTCTTTGTACCCCAAACTATCTCTCTCCCCAATGCTCGGGGAGAGCACTGACAGGGAGCCTTCATTTGTGCCACCTCCTGTGGCAGGCCAAGTCCTGTGCACTTATCCTGCCTTTGTGAGACTATATTCCGGTGTTCAGATACAGTGTTCAATAAAATTCCGGAGTCCTTCTTGCAGAAAACTAGGGCACTGAACCTCATGAAATGTTTCATTGACGGCGATGATGGTCCTATGATTCCTCTCTAGGATTCTGGAAGCCTGGGAAATCCAAGCACAAATCTGATATCAAAGCTTCCTGTCATCAAGGGCTGGTGAATCTCATCAGGTTTTGAAACCTTTGATCTCTCCTAGTTGAGCCCTGGGTGGCTAGGTATTGGATTTGAAAACAAGCCTGGGGTGCTGACCATGAGCTCAGTACAGAAGCCCGTTGTTTTACCATTTTGTGTAACAGCATCAATTCTAGTCTGTGTGTGTGTGTGTGTGTGTGTGTGTGTGTGTGTGTGTGTGTGCGTGCACATGCACGCAGACTCATACACCATTCCTTGAGGTTGAAGTGAAGACCTGAGCACTGTACCTGAGCACTATAACTAGTTTCTCTTGTACAAGGATAGCCCTCTCCCACTTGAGCCAGAGCTACTTCAGGCTTTTTTTTAGTGATGTCCTGAGAAATCAAACCCAGGGTTACATATATGAAAAACACTTTACTCCTAAGGCACATTCTCAGCCCTTTACTTCAGGTTTGTTAGTTTGTTCTGTCTTTTTGTTGTTGTTATTGTAGGAGTTGACATCTGGGCCTGGGTGCTGTCCCTGAGCTCTTTAGCTCAAGTCTTGTGCTCTACCACTTTAGCCAAAACTCCATTTCAGTTTTTCTGGTGGTCCATCAGAGCTAAGTGTCTCAAGGACTTTCTAGCTCAGGCTAGCTTTTAACCATGATCCTTGTATCTTATCCTCCTGAGTAGTTAGTATGACAGGCATGAGCAACAAACACCCAACTTCAACTTCAGGTTTCTTAGTGGTCAATTGGAGAAAATAGGCTCATGGTACCTTTTGTGCCTGGGATAGTTTGGAACCCAGATCCTCAGATCTCAGCTTCCTGAGAAGGCGGGATGACAACCTCAGCTATAGACCCCTAGGCTGTGAACTCTGCTGCAAGGGGATCCTTGGTTCCACGTGATGGAGTGCTAACCATGAGCCAAGAGGTAAGGGGCAGCACCCAGGCCCCTAGTTCGAGGTTCATGACTGAGAAAAAACAAAACAAAACAATTGTCTGCAGGAGACAACTCATTACTCTTCAGAAATATATAATTTTTTTCCTGCCATGGGGACATATCTGAGAGTTAATATTCTTGTCTGCATAATCATCTCAGTTGTAGAACTCTTACAAGGACCTGATGAAAGAATGCACCCTGTGAAGGACACAGTACATGGCACTCTTTGCATGACTCAGCACACAGCATTCTGTGAAAGACTCAGCGCCCAGCACCCAATGAAGGACTCAGCACAGAGCACCCTATGAAGGACTCAGCACATAGCTCTATTCAACAAGCTGTCATTAGAATTGTAGTGACAATTCTTCCACCTATGTCATTTTTTCCATTTATGACATCCTATTACATAGCATATAGATTTGCATCTGAATTATACATTCTACCTAACACTGAGCACTTTCAAAGAAAAAGAAAATGTGTGTCACACTCAACTTCTAAACTCCACAATTACATTTTTGGCAGTGCTGGGATCTAAACTCAGGGCCTAGAAGGTTCAATTCATGAATGAGTGACGGTCAGCATAGCAACCTATAGCCAATTCAGCTGCCAGGCCTTTCCTTGGCCCTGAGATAGAGCCCCAGATGCTGACCCCCATATTGCACTTAGTATAGTTATTCATTTTATTTTTGCTTTATTCATTTATTTACCATTTATTTTATTGATGATTATTACACATGAAATATTTATTACATAGGATATAGATTTGCCTATGTATGGAACCTCACACCTGACATGCAGGACTTTCACAGAAAAGAAAAACATGAGTCACCATGGACTTCTTACTACACGATTCAATTTTTGTCAGTGCTGGCATCTGAACTCACAGCCTACAAGGCTGAGTGTCAGCATGCCAGCCTGGAGCATATTTAGCTGACAGTCATTTCCAGCACCTGAGATCGAGCCCCAGGGATGGACAAAATAAGAACAGATTGACAAGCAGATAGTATTACACAATAAAATATAGATCTTTATACAGTGCCAGAGATGTCTATACATTCTTCAGTTATATTGACCACATTTCTTGGATATTTAGTATACTTCCATATAATTAATATTATTCTTTTCATACTTAATGAATTATTAATTAAATCATCCACTGTCTGGAAACTATTGCGTCCATGTAATAATATTCTTTGAATGTTTAAAAAACTCATTAATATCCATTGGCCTCCTAAAATCACTCTGTCTAATTGTATAGTAGTATCCAGAAACAACCAATTCCACCTTGCCATTCATAATCTTCCATCGGTATTCCTATGAATAGGAATGAGACTCTTAAGATCTCCCTCCATTGGTAGAGGACAGGAAGGGGCTTCCAACACAGGGCCTATGTTGCCGTGTTGGCCTATGGCTTTCCTGGTAGCCCGCCAGCCTTCAGTGAACCCAGGTTACCGACATTTTTCAAATGTGTCATTCACACACAGGATGGTCACCTTGCAAAGCAAACAAATGTAAAACTGGCAACCATCTGCAAGTTGCCTTTTTTTTTTCTGTGTCGCATTATTATTTTTTTCCTGTCAGCCTCTGGGGCCCAGAAACCCAAGTTCGGCTGTGGGTCCAGTGGCTGCACCAGAGCCTAGAATGATCAAAGCTGAGGCAGAATTGCCACGACCTGAGTTCAAGCTCTGTGCTTGACAAAATAAAAATAAATAAATAGGTACATATATTCATACATTAAAAATAGTTAAAATATTATGAGGCTCCTTGGCTTGAAATTCATGCCCTTTATTCTGCCAGGCCTGGTAATTGAACTCAGGGTCTGGGTAAATCTGCAGCACTGTGGGGGATGGGGAAGTTCACCGTGCTGGAAGACAAGAAATCCAGGCCTGTTCCTAGGGCCTGAATTCAATTCCTAGCACTTAAAAGAATAATATACATATACATTTTTAACAGATGATTTATATTTACATACACATATTTACTGCATATTAAGGTTAGTGTATTCATTTTATTTTGTGTTTTATTAATTTTTTTATGTATTTTAGTGAGCATGATTATATATACCATTTTTTGCATCCTATTACATAAGACAAAAATTTCCCTATGTATTCTAGATCATTCCTGAGACCCAGGACTTTCACTGATAAGGAAAACAAGTGGGACAATTATTTTGTCCACCAGGATTAAGTTTTTGGCAGTTCTGTGAATTGAACTCATGAATTCACTTCATGAATGGTTAAATGTTAGCAGAGTAGTCTGATGCAAGTGAAGTTGGCAGGCAAAATTGAGGACCTGAGATCAAGCCCTAGGAATGGCCAATATATAAACAGATAGATGTTTAGATTGCAGTGTGTGTGTGCATTTTTGTGTGTATTTACATATGTATATACATCCATAAATATATACAGACAGATATACATTTATGTAGATTCTAGTGTATAACCCTATATAAAGAGTGATGTCTATATCTTATTTTTAATATATTCTTTTACTACCAATTATTCGGTCTAAAATTATGCCTCTATTAATTAATCACGGTAGAACAGTTAATGAAGAATTAATCAATGACCTATATTTATTACATACAATCTTATACTAGAATGACTAACTAATTAGTAATTCAATTAGTACATTTCAAACATTTTATTAGTGTTCCAATACATAGGAACAAGTTTCCTACATCTTCGGCAGTGTGTAGGTGCAGTCCCAGGATCGAACTCAGGGCCTACATATCTGGGTTGGACTCAGGCTTTACTGATACCCCTCCAGCTTTTGTCATGCAAGGTCACATACAATTAAAAGACTAGTCATTGAGACCAAGGAGGGTAACAGTGCTGAGGAAACAAATGTAAAACTGTTGTGTGAAACTTCCTGGGTTTTTCCTCCTCTATTTTTGTTGGTTTGATGTACTTTTGCCAGTGCTGGGAGTTGAACTCGGGTCCTAGGTTCCCTGGATCATATGTGGGTATAGAAGCTGCATCCCAGGCTATCATAATCATGGTTTAAGACACAATAAAATGGTTCGTTGAGTAAAAGGAGCTCAGGGAAAATGTCTAGGCTAACAGTTCAAGCCTCAGAACCTGCTACAAAAAAGCCATTAACTCCATGTGTCTGAGTATGTATGTATGCATTTGTATCAGTGAACATCCAGAGGTTCTATGAAGAAAGGCACCTAGCTAGGAAATTTGCTTTGAATAGAATGGTTTCATAGCACAGACAGTGCTTTCTAAACAGTGCATATTCCGGGGTTAGCCTCACTGTTCCCAGAGTACCTGAGGGGTTCTCCATACCCAAGGCTGCTGGAGGAACTCTGCTTCATTGTTGGAACAGGCAGACAAAAGGCCTCACTCCTGTACAGCTGTGTAACAAACAATTCATCCAGGCCAATTACTGAGAATGAGTGTGGGCAGGCTCTGAAGGTCAGGAGAAAAAGGCCTCTTTTTACCCCAAGCTCTCTCTCTCCGCAGTGCTCTGTTTTGACAGGAAAACTTCATTTGTGCCACATCCCGGGGCAGGCCAAGTTCCCTGCACTCATCCTGTCTTTATAAGACTATGTTTCAATGTTGAAACAAACTGCTACCATTAATTCAAGAGTGCTCCTGGTAGACAATTAGGGAGCTATACCTAATGAAATGATTCATTATTGGCAACGATGCCTCCGTGTGTGTGTGTGTGTGTGTGTGTGTGTGTGTGTGTGTGCATATACCAGTCCTGGTGCTTGAACTCAGGACCTAACCACTGTATCTGAGTTTCTCCTGTACAAGGACAGCACTCTACCACTTGAGCCACAGTGCCATTTCAGGGATGTGGAACATTTCTATGGATGTGGTACTGAGGATTCAAACCCAGGGTTTCACACATGCAAAGCAGTCTACCCCTAGGAAAAATTCCCAGCACTCCACTTCAGGTTTCTTTCTTTCTTTTCTTGTAAGTTGGAGGAGTTGAAGTTTGGGTCTGGGTGCTGTCTCTCATCTCTTCAGCTCAAATCTAGCGCTCTAGCACTTGAGCTACAGGGCCCCTTCAGGCTTTCTGGTGGTTTTAGGAGATAACCATCTCAAGGAATTTCCTGCCCAGGCTGGCTTTGGACCATGATCTGAAATTGCTTTGAACCAAGATCTTCAGCTTCCTGAGCAGACAGGATGATAGACCTCAGCTAAAGACACCTAAGCCCTGACACTTTGCTGCAAGGAGGTCCTTGGCTCAGCATGGTAGAACTTTAGCCATAAGCCCAAGAAGAAATTCAGCACCTAGCCTGTGAGTTCAAGGTTCATGATGGTGAAAATTAAACCAAAACAATTGTCTGCAGGAGACATCACTAGAGCTAAATATATACATAAATTTGGCCCTGCCTTGGGGACATATCTGAGCCTCAACTTACTCATCTGCACAATCATCTTACTTGTGTAGCTCTTATAAGGACCAGATGAAAGAATACAACTCGTGAATGACTCAGCACATAGCACCCTGTGAATGACTCAGCACACAGTACCCCATGAATGATCCAGCACCCCGTGAAAGACTCAGGACCGAGCACCCCAGGAAGGTTTCATCACATAGCTGTATAGTATAAACTGTCTTCAGATTTAAGGTGCTTTCATCAGTATCACCACTCTT
>NW_024871992.1:0-18745 GCF_019054845.1 Dipodomys spectabilis
AAAAAGGCCATGTTGAGAGAGCAGGAATTATACTAGCAATGAACTGGTGGCTAAGATCACATTTCTTTTTCTTTTTTTTTTTTTTTGATGGTAGTGGGGCCTGAACTCTGGACCTCGGCACTGTCCTTCTACTTTTCAGCTCAAAGCTTTTGCTCTACCTCTTGAGCCTCAGCACCACATCGAGTTTTCTGGTGGTTAATTAGAGATAAGTGCCTCAGAAAATTTCCTACTCATGCTGGATTTGAACTGCAATCCTCAGAACTCAGCCTCCTGATTAGCTAGGATTACAGGTGTGAGCCACTGGCACCCTGATTAGGATCACATTTCAAAGAGTGTACACTCAGCATATGTAATGTGTATGTTCATCTATCTTTATATGAACTCGAGTTAAAAATCTGGGCCACAGCTACAAAAATGTTTGTAGTTCAAAAGTTGATACTCCTGGAGAAATAAAACCTAAGAATGTAAAGGAGTCTGGGAAGTTCAGTTTGCATCCAGCCTGGGCTGAACAGTCTTGAAGGCTATCTATAATTAAGCAGCCAAAAGAGGCACTGGAAGAATGGCGCAAGTAATGGAATACTAGTTATGAGCAAGATTGCTTAATAAGAGCTTGAGGTTTTTGCATACATATATACATACAAACACGCACATACACACAGAGGCACTTATGTATTCAAACACACATATGAAACAATTCTCAGATTGTGTAGAAAAGTTAGAAAATAATAGAAAATATAACCTATAAGACTACAATTGTGTGATAATTTTTAATATTAGAAAGTACTCAAGTGAAATTTCCCCAAAAAAGATTGAGAATACTACATAGGTGGGAACAGAGATAGTAAGAAAGTCAAGTGATCATTAATAAAGGGATCGGATCCAGGGAGGAATGAATCAAAGGCCCCTTCAGGTGAAAATGTTCATATCCTGTGTCAAATGTTAGAACATTTTTGAAAATAGTACATGAACAGTCTGAGCCATCTGTCTAGTGGAAAATATTATTGGAGAAGTTCAGAATTTCTAGTCTGTATCTAGATTAAATAAAAAAACCAAACTATTGTAGGACAATGTGATACAAGACAGGAATTCTAGCACTCAGACTAAGACAGGTGAATAGAGAGTGCAATTACATAGTGACAGTTTCACTGGATTAGGTCGTATAGTTTTGTCTCAATAAAACAAACCAAGAAAGGAATAAAAAATAAACAAGAAACTAATACACAGTTGGAAGTTTGGGCTAATTTTGTCATTATATTTTGAGAAGTCAAGTTTCCTATTGAAATGCAACTCATATATAAACCTCAGTTATGTTTTAAATGCTCTCTTCAAAACAGAAAATTACTAAATGCAAAAAAGCTCATGATTCCCAACCAAAAATTTGAAAAAGTATGTATCATTCTGTTAGAGTACAAAGAAACAATGAAGGATTACAAAAGCTTAAGCCTAGAGAAATAAGAATGTTCATTTAATGTAGGACTTTGTAGACCTGGCTAAATTAGAATTTAGCTTTAAAATAAATATTTTTTTTGTATTTTAATATTCTATAGGTTACTACAAAATTCTTTTAAGTAGATTTAATTTACAAATTCACAAATGAATCTGGCATTCTATTTGCCTAAAATATTCTTTCAAGTGAGGTATAATTAGAACTTAGTTAATAGTTAATTCCAACAGTTCATAAGTAACATGATAATGTGAATAATCTAGACAAAGTTGTCAACAAATTGATGCTATTAATTTATAAATTTAGATGGAGAGCAATTTTTTGAGATTCTGGTGTAACATGGTATGAAGAGGGTAAATTTGTGACATCTTTTTTCTTCTACATGTACATAACACAGGAAGAAATTTCCTTATATACCTCTGTATAAAATGAGAAAAATGCTAGGTTTAGGGTTGGTTTTTATTTTGTTTTTATTGTTTAGTTTGTCCCAAGGCTTAACTTGTAGGCCTGGCCACTGTCCCTTAGCCTGTTTTTGCTCAAGGCTATTACTCTACCACTTAAACCTCAGTGCCACTTGTGTCAGGCTTTTCGTGAGCAGTTTATTGGAGATAAGAATCTAAGGAACGTTCCTGCCTGGGTGAGCTTTGAACCATAGTATTCCGATCTTAATATTCAGACATTCAGATCTCCTGAATATCTATAATAGATAAAATATATAACTATAAATATTATTTGCAAGTGTTCTGATCTCAAGAATAAGACTAGATGGAAAATGATGCAGCAAAGTTTAGTGTAGTGTTATGTCCACAATACGAAGGGCTTCACATTAGCAGAAGTGTAGTATTTTTTTTTTACAAAAGTTATACGCTGGTCATGATGTGAATTTAGGGAATTTTAAGTTGCACATTACAAGTTGGAAATTGTTGGGCTCGGATGACTTTATGGCATAAAAATTTGGGATTGATGATCATAGAAATCATAGCCTACTTTGATGAACAAATGTTTACTCTTGAGGAATTATTATAGATACTTCATAATTTTACCTTCTACCAGACTGTGGCTATTTTTTCTGTTGAATTTAAATATGTAACGCCCCATTGAAAACTGCACCTATTGCAGAATTAAATAAAATGCAAACAGGTTCTGTTTTGAATGACTCTAGTATGGCATGTTCAGAATTTGAAAATGAGTAGTTAGTAGTCACAGGAATGTTGAAGAACACATATACTCTCTCCTCTTAACAAGTATTCAGTTTTAAAAGTTAGGAGTTTCAACAGAATTGAACTATTTTTGTTTTAGCATGAGACAATACTAAAATAATTTATTTTCAAAATAATGGCAAGTATATTCTGAAAATATTGTATAGTTTGATAATATTCAAGTTGATGACCCTCTGATTAAAAAAGGGGTAATTAATTCAAATTAGCAGCCAAAATGTTCATTTTTTAAAAGGTCATACACTTAGTGTATTTATTATACCAATACAGTGAAATTATATTTTATGGAGCTCATTTTTAATTTAATTTTATTGTCAAGGTGATACGTAGAAGGTGTTGCAGTAATTGTAAGGTAGTAAATACATAACATGTTGAACTTTTTACCCGCTCCCTCATTTTTCTCACATTTTTCCTTCACTCCAATACTCCTCACAAGTTGTAATGTAAATTTCCAACATGTTGTCTTGTGAGTATTGCTATTGCTTTGGTTTGCCCTTTGCTCTTTGTCTCGCCATTTCATTGTTCCTCTTCCCTTGCTAAATTAAGATAAATGTATATACAATACACAAGATAATGAAATCAAATATAACAGGAGATAAACCAAAGGGAAAACACAAAAGAAAAAAGAAATCCTATAGTACATTAAAAACAACAACCACAAATTAAAAATCTGTTTCCATATACAGGAGTTCATTTTGCTCATCATCATCTTATATCGTCATACATACATAGTTATTGAGCAATTCTGCTCAACTGCTAGGACTATTCTACACATTTCCTACTTATTGCAAATGAGGAAACCATGGAATCTGTTTCTTTGTGTCTTGTTTATTTTACTTAGTTTGATTTTTCCAAGACTTTCCATTTCCGTATGAATTGGAAGCATAAAATTCCACCGTGCATACATAAACCACATTCTGTCAATTCGTTCATCTACTGAGTGGCATATTGGTTTAAAACATGACTGCTTGTAAGTATCACTTAGGGTCATTCAAAAATGAGAGATGCCAATTCCCAAGACATTCTAAAAGCATGATTTCTAAGTAAGATAGGATTTTATGGTGGTACGAGTGTGAGATATCTGGATGACTCTAATGTATATCTCACACTGAATTAGGCAGGAAGATATCCAATATCATAGAGGATAAAAGTGGTAGTGGCAAAAATATTTCCCTTGAGAAAGATATAGGAGGCTGCCAGAAGTATGAAGTAGTTCAGATAATTTTGAAGAATTTAGAAATGCAAGGTCAAGTATGTCTCCTTAAATAATAATTGTGTAAGTGGAAGGGCAAAAGAAGAGGAAGAGAAAAATAACTGACAGCAAATCATTGTCCCAATAGAATATAAAAAGACATAATCTATAACTTTCAAGTTAAAGAGAGACAAATAGAATACATCCCACTTAATTTAGGTACATGCAAAATATTTACTTGCCTTTTACCTACTTTAATGCTCCAAAATAAATGAAGACTTATAAGAAAAGTTATGTGATTGGCATTGCTTCAACCTGAACACTAACTGTAATGAGCCCTCTTTTCCTCACTTTGCTCTTGGAAAATAGTCCCTCAGTTGATGATGTTGTGGTTGATTGGAGTCAGAGTTAGGGGCTTCTACTTAGACAATTATCCCAGAATAGTTTAAAGCAGTTTTTCCCCCAAGATATCCAAGTATATTGTCTGAAGCTGTACTTTGAACACATTCTCACACCTGAGCACATTATTTGAAATTATCCTGCAGCATTTCTTGGCACATTCTACATTGTGCCTTTGTCTTTTTTGCACATTCCTTTTGAGTTCATAGTTGCTCTACTTCCATTTTATCTGTAAAAACTGCTAAGAAAATTGTTCAACTACCACTTCGTCTTTGCACACGCCCAGTCTATGTATGAAGGTACATTGTCCATGTTAAGCAATATGGTAGTACTCACTCTCTGAGGAGAAAAGTTCCACAATATGACCCTATGCCCATATTACAGTGTGTAGAGTTTAAAGCATTTTGAGACAAACAGTGATATTAGAATCGACAGGCTCCTTAGGGATGTTTCCTTGGAGCTCATTAGTTTTACCAGGAGAAATATAAATATCCACAAAATTTGGAGCTAAATTCTAAGTATCTGAATTAACACTAGAGCCTAGATGTTGGGTTAATACAAGTCACCATTGTATTATTGTTACATCAGAATCCTTCACTACTTGACAATATGTATGGGAAAAGAAATAAACGTATTAAAGCACAATATATTATCTTTTTAAGCATTTAACCCTAGTGGTGAGGGTAATGTATGAACTCTTCCATTCAATAAAAGCTTGAAGTTTATAAGAGCACTTCCCACATATAAGAATTTGTGGCAGGTTGATTGACAGGGTTATTTTAGCATGGAGATATCCCTAACAAGAACTAGACTTAAAAAGAGTATATGGCAGTTAGGATATGTCAATGACTATTGAGGCATTTTCTTTTTTTTTTTTTATTGTGAAAATATTGTACTGAGGGGTTACAATTACATGGGCAAGATAATGAACACATTTCTTATCAAGTGTTGTAGCATCCCCATTTCTTTCCCCTTCCCATCCCTTCCCATCCTCCTCCCCGTCCCCCCTACGAATCCTCCCCACTCCCGCCACCAAAGATGTAAAGTTCGTTTTCGACATAACAACTTGTACTTCTCATTGTTGCAATGGGTCCACCTGTATCCCTATTTAAACGACTTGTTTTTCCCCTTCCCCTCCACAAATTATACCGACATCAAATAGAGTGAAAGCACGGGTTATACTGTGGGGGAGGGACATACAAAGCAACAAAGAAATAATCTAAGCATTTATAAGGCATTTTCTATTCTAAAGAAGAATCAATTCGAGGAGTCTTCAGTCCATCCATAAAGCTGTATGTTCAATCTAATACTTGGTGTTACTTGTCCTACATTTATAATGAGTAGGTGATAAGATATCCAAACATATCTAAAGATATTAAAATAAAATCCAAAACTGATATGGATACATCAGTCACTCATTGGAACTGTAGGATAAATTAGGCTTGTCTGTGCTGTAATTCAATCTATAATCTCTTGGGTAAACAAATCTTCAAAAATATTCACAGATTACCTCTAAGTAAAGTTCATGATAGTTATATCTGTATAGTTCTTCTAAGGTTAGGATAAAAGCATTTGGTCCCAACATTTAAAATCAACAGGATCTGTTGAATTTATAGATCCAGAATTTTATGGTTACATATTCATATCTCAAAATGTTATCAGTATGACTTTCTCCAAAACACTGTTCTTATTGAACTTGTCTATGTCCTTTTAGTTTTCAAATCTAGATAATATATTTCCTACAATAGTTTCCTGAAAATTCTTTCCTTCTTTTATTTCTGTAAATCTGTGTTTATTACATTTTTTGTTTCCTTATTTACTCTTTCTTCCAATCTTGTCCACACATTTGCTCACATTGCTCACACTTGAGTCAGAATTTTCCTTTTCCTCTTTCCTTTAATAATGCCCCCAATTTTATTATTCTTTTTCAGACTAATGGTCATGGATATTTTGATGATGTCTAAACAGACCTATCTTTGCATCTGTTCAACATAAATTTTAGAACTGTCAGAGAATTTTTACCTCTAAATCCATCTTTTCCACATATAATCCTTATCATAGGAATATCACTAACACAGTTTCCATCCAGAGAGGTGGAAGTACTTCAGATTTCTTCTTACCCTTCTACTCCTGCCCATTAGATAAGATGAATCATCAAGATTTTCTCAGTTTCTGTCACTAATATGATTTCTATTTACTCCTTTTTTGCTCCTGACACCAGCCTGTTTCAAATACTCATCACTGGTCACCTAGTCCTCAAACAACCATTTACAAAGTATGCTTTTTCCCCATAGTATTTTCATATTTGTCCTCTCCATCACCAAATTACTCTCCTTGTAAGCACACGGAGTGAAGTGCTCAGACACAAATTATACTATCATTATTTACTCACTATGTTGACTGTTGGCCTTACATTTCTCATCTGTAAATGGATGTAATTTACCAGAAATATTGAAGAATATATTTGTTGACTTCTAGAGCAGGAAAAAGGAACAGTGAAGAGTCCTCAGGTTTTTCAACTTAGCTTGAAAATAAGGAAAGAGTCAATTTCAGTTTGTTGGTATAAAGTGACAAATTGTTTCATGCAGAAATAAAAATAAATATTACCTCCTGGCCCTAAGGCCTGTGTGCTTTTAAGACAACTACACGTATGTAAGTGTTATGTAAATTGTGTCACATGTTCACAGCTGTATTGAAGAACATAGTCTTAATATACCATTGGAAAACATTGGTTATTGGATAGTATCTATATGAGAATGTTATTTGAACTAATCACCCTAAGTTGAAAACTATATCTTAGTCCATCAAAATGTGGAATTAAATGATTTTATTTATTAAAAAACAATACCACCAAGCCAGGCACTGCTGGCTCACACTGAAGTTTCCAATTTTCGGATGCCTCCTCTCAGACCACCAGGGTCCATGATCAATTCAAACAGCAAATAGTAGTCTATCGCAAGCTTGAGCTTGGTCCTCCGTGCACTCGGTAACCGGTGATGTTAAGAGGCACAGTTTTTATAGTTTCAAACAAACAAGTATAAGGGGTTTCCACACAAGCAAGTTCACAAGTTCAGGGAGTTTCCACACCAGCAAGTTCACAAGTTCACGGGTTTTAAGTCCTCCCTGATCGCACTTCTCTTTTTCTGCTGGAACACCTTCACAACTGTTCTCTTCCTTAAGGGTGGGCAGGGTTGGTGGCAACCAGTGGTTTCTCTGAGAACTATTTTTCTCTTTGGCAGCATAGCTTTCTTTGGGGATTACTCTGAGGGCAGCACAGCTCAGGGGGATTGATCTTAAAATGGAGTTAGCTCTTCACACATCTGTAATCCTAGATACTCAGGAGGCTGAGATCTGAGGATTGCGGTTCAAAGCCAGGCTGGGCAAGAAAGACCGCGACAATTCTATCTCCAATAAACCACCAGAAAACTGAAAGTGGCTCTTTGCCCAAGTGGTCGAGCACTCCCCTTCAGCTGAAGGGCTGAGGGAGAGCACCTATGCCCAGAGCTCAAGCCCCACGGCAAACCGAAAAAAAAACCCAAAAACAACAAAAAAAATATACCACCATGAAAACTGAGTATACATTAAAGAGACTGCAGGAATAACATTAGGGTTTTTACTGTCTCTACCTGTTTATGTGATTGTATTTCTTGATATTGAATCTCTCCTCTTGTTATTCTTATTGTATGTAATCCAACGCCCTTTATTACTATGAATTCAATGTGTGCATCTAGCATCAAAGATGTCTGAAGTATTTTCCTTTCAATCACACTATTGTCATTATCATGCTACACTCTGGTCATCATCATCTTCATTAAAAATATTATTAGCATCATATGTGCTAATTATTGAAAATTTGTTTTGTATCTATAATTTTGTTATTATCTGTCTTTTTATTAATAATTTTAATGTTACCACGGTGCATGCATCCATTTGAATAAAGAAAAAAAACTAAACCATATCTGATAGCTTGTCTATGTGCTTATAACAAATTATTGAATGGATTTTTGAAGCATTGCAAAATCTTAACCAATATGAATTAACTTCCTCTCTCCCTGTCACTACACAGAAATATTTAAGAATATGAACAGAACTTTTTCAATTGATATACTGTAAATATAACTACAATATCATATGCATATCTAAAATTTCCTTGAAAGTAATAAACTCTACTTTCTATATTAATATTCATTATCTTATTCTAGGAAACTTTTAGAAAAATAGACTATATATCTTTGAAATAAAAAGGCAAAAATAGTAGCATAAAGTCTGTCCTCAGTATATATATACACATATATATATATGTATATATATATATATGTATATATATATATGTTATGTATAGATACATTTTTAGGGATTGTCATCAGAAACATATACATGTATCTATCTAAATTTAAGTGTAGAATGATATACATTATAGTGAAACAAACATTTTAGAACATAATTACAATTTTTTAAAATTCATCAAACCAAGTGTCAGTAACTCACACTTATAATTCGAGCTATTCTGGGTGCTGAGATCTTAGAATTGTTTCGAAATTAGCCCAGACAGAAAAGTACTTGTTAGATTCTTATCTGCAATTAATCACTAAAAACAGGAATTAGCTCTGTGCCACAAGTTGTAGAGTGCTTTCCTTGAGCATAAAAAGGCAAAGGGACAATGCCCAGGTCTTGAAAGCAACATCCACAACAACAAAACATATCACATTAATTTCACAAAAGCATCTTTTAACTGCTGTGAACATTTCTTAGAAACATGAATACATGCCCTTGGAAAATGTTAAGTCAAAAGTATAGAATATTTACATCTATGTTAAAGACATGACTATTTAGATTAAGATATTTAGGTAATGATTAGGATTTAAGAATAATGATAGGTAGGTAAAATATTGGGACTGGTCTTTTATTCTATTTTACTATAATAATAAAATGATATTTTTAATGATTATATAAAATTACTCTTGCTTGGTATTTGAATTATGAGAAGTGATAAAAAATTTTTAAATGATATCCAAAGCAAAGGAGTATCAATTCTTCTATAATTTCAAAATAATTAAGAAAATGATTGCAAGGCTGGTTCACTCTAAGACTATATGTGTTTCCTTGTTCTAGTTTTTATATGTTCATAGAAATTCCAAAAATTCGGAAGATGGCGGAGGAGAAGCTGGAGGCAAAACAAGTTCTTGCATAGAAAGCAGTTTTAGAGTTCTAGTGAACAGTCCTAAGCCAGAGAATCACACCAAGTGTGCCATCACAGGACAGAGAGTTAGGCCAGAGAGGGAAAATCAAGGCAAGGAGGCAGATCTGAGCTCTTGCCAGCCACTTGGCAGCGTCGGTGGCTGCGGCGGCGGCGGCAGTACCACCATACCTGAAACAGAGAGAGTCAGGGACGAAAGAGCCAGACGGGGCTGGCGAGCAGATTCTACTCAACACAAGCAAGAACCGACAAGGAGCAGATATCTTCATCCTGCAGTTCGCAGACCGGAGATGACCCAGGAACCAAGACAGCGTGAGTAGAAGCCTGAAGTCCTCACTCCTTCTCAGGGAGCAGAGGAGGGAAGGCCACCCCTCCCCCCCTAGTACCGGAGATCTCCAGCTTGGATACCAATAAAGCTGGTCAGAGCGGCTAGCTCCAACTCCGTCCTTGGAATAAAACTAGGGTCATTTAGCAGGTCACAAGAACTTAAAGGCATGACCTGTCAGACTCAGCTCCACCCAGGGAAAAGTCACCCAGTTCGGGTGCCAGCCATAGGAGTGGCTTTCTTCACCGAGTAATCACAGCCAGAGGCTGCCCCTCCCTTTAGCAGCCTGGACAATCAATTGAAAATCAGTAAACAGAAACCCTGACAGTGGCTCCAGGCTTGGCTCTGTGAGTTTCTCACAAACCAGCCCCTGGGAAAAGCTACTGTTTGCTGAAAGGCCTCAACTCTACCCAGAACCTAGCCTCATCACAGCATCTCCAAACTTGAGGAAAAAGCCATCTCCCACTTTTGTAATACTCAAAGCACCCCCCCTCGCATTGAACTAACTTGGGAGGAGGACCACAAAATCCTGGGTAAAGCAGAGTATTTTTCTGCCTGACCAAAAAACTGACTTAAGAAACCAACCAAGCCACAGGACCACAAGCAGACCAGAGACTCCAACCAGAGGCTGATTACAGACAAAAGGGAGATACAGGATTTTTCCCAACCCTCCCAAAAAAATCAAAGAACTTTTTTTTTCCTCTTCCTCTTTTTTTTTTTTATACCTTTTCCCAAAAAATTTTTTTCTTATCTAAAACTTTTTTGAATTTTTAATTTTTACCTTTTTTTGAAAAAATTGTTTTCTAGTAAGTTTTTTTTCCACTTTATAATCTTTATTTTGGGGATACATGTGTGTGCGTTTTTCTTTCCTGTTTTTCCTTTTTTTAAAAAAAAATATTTTTTTCTTTTTTAATTAGCTTGACTGAACTTCTTATTTTTTTTTCTTTCTTCCTTATCCTTCTCACATTTTCCTCTCTTTTTTCTTCTTTATGGGACTTAATTGTTGTTCTGCACATCCTCAGATAAACCCGTACTTGACTATTAGACCCTATCCCCCATTATGTACACACGTAATCCACAAATTTATTACTCAATTCAAAACTTCTGAGACTTAAATTCCTTTATAGCAGTACTACCTCCTTATACCTAAATAACATTTTGAGTATTTTTATTTTTAAGTTTTTCACATCTCCTTTATATCCCTCCCCTTCTCTCATTATATTCACGTTCTGTGAATAGTTTGTTGTCCAATCTGCATATTACTAATTTTTATTTTTCTATTTTTTCTGATCCCTTTTTTTCCTTTCTCTTTCTTCTTGTTGTCTCTCTCTCTACTTTCATCCTATCCAACCTATTTCCTGCTTTGAGACTAGGACGTAGTTAACTCTCCCTGTATCTTCCCACATCACTCTATTCCTATTTTTTAACCACATCTCTCCCTAACCCTAATAATTTCTGGTTTACCAAATTCTTCTTTGCGGTTCGTAGCCCATTAATATATAATTGTTTGATGTTGAATAGAGGTATCTGTTGAACCAGATTGTATCTGCAGACTATTGACTGTGCAAATTCAGACTTTGTTTGATGCTTGCCTTAAGTTAGTGTTCTAGCACAAAACTGGTGTTACTTTCATCCCAAATGGGCAGAGTAAGCCAGAAAACCACAAGAAAAATGACAAGTCCGGGCATCTCCACTCCCACTCATGATAATCAGGAGACAGAACAGATAATGAATAATCCAGAGGAGAGTTCCCAAATAGCTCAACAAACGCTGCTGGCAAACATGATAAATGAAGAGATTGAAAACATACAAAGAACTCTGTATGAGCGTGATAGGGAGAGAGAAGAGGCAAACAAAAGGCCAATGCAAGAAAAGATTGAAAACCTACAAAAGACTCTGCATGAGCATGATAGGGAGAGAGAGGAGGCAAACAATAGGTCAATACAGGAAAAGATTGAAAACCTACAAAGGACTCTGTATGAGCGTGAGAGGGAGAGAGAGGAGGCAATCCAAAGATTTATATAGAAATACCATGAGCATGAGGAAGCTACTCAAAAACTGATACATGATTTGCATGAGCAGCTTGAGAATACTCAAAGAGAAAGGCAGCAATGGCATGAACAGGCTGAGAACACGCAAAGAGAACTACAAGAATGGCATGGATGGGAGGAAGCTAAGCAAAGAGTAATAAAGGAATTGAGATAGCAAGATGAGTATACACAAAGATCACTAAAGGCATTCATGGGATCCATTAACAAAGAGCTGAAGGAAGTTAGGGAGACCACAAAGGGAATGCTGAATGGAACCCAACAGAAGGAATGGGAGTCCAAGGAAACCATAAACAATCAACTTAAGTGATTTGAGAATGAACACTGAACACCAAATTAAGGAATTAAAGAAGTCCATACAAGATCTAAATCAAAGCTTTAACGAAGAATTTGAAGCCATCAAAGCTGACCAATTAGAAGGAAAAGAAATATAAAACAAAGTAGAAAGTCTTGACAGCAGGTTAGACCCTGCAGAAATCTTGGGGTTGAAGACAGCCTAGATATTATATAGAAAGAACATACAACCATCCAAGACAAGTCCAAGAAATATAATATATCTATCCAACACTTAGAAAACACCATCAGAAGAAGACACCATCTAAGGACAATGGGTGTAGAGGAGCACCTAGAAACAGAAGTTAATGGTCTAGGAAATTTGTTTAACAGGATCCTAGCAGAGAAATTCCCAAACATGCAAAAAGATAGGCCTATTCAGATACATGAAGCTTTTAGAACTCCAAATAGACCAGATCAGAATAGGACATCCCACGGTCACATTATAATCCACACAGGATCAACTCAGACCAAGGAAAAGATCCTTAAAGCTGTGAAAGAGAAAAGATTAATCACCTATAAAGGGAAACCAATTAGAATCACCTCAGATTTCTCAGCAGAGACAATCAAAGCTAGAAGAGCCTGGAATGATGTATGCCATACCTTAAAACAAACAACCAAAAACCAAGAATACTGTACCCAGCAAAACTCTCCTTCATAACTGAAGGCCAAATAAAAATCTTCCAAAGCAAAGAAAAATTGAAACAATACATCTCCACCAAACCAGTCCTACAAAGATTCTTTTTTTTTTTTGAACATAATGTACAGAGGGGTTACATTTACATGCGCAAGATAATGAGTACATTTCCTATCATGCATTGCAGCCTCCTCCTTTCTTTACTCTTCACATCCCCTTCCAGCCTCCCCACGCCCCCCAAAGCAAATCTCCCCCCCCCCGCACCAAAGTTGTAAAGGTCGTTTTTGACATGACAACTTGTATTTCTCATAGTTGCATCGGATCCACCTGTATCCTTAATCGACTTGTTTTTCCCCATCTCCTCCACAAATTATACCGACATCAAATATAGTGTAAGCAGGGTTTATCCTATGGGGGAGGGACATAAAGTTTGGGTGCAGTTTCTTGGCCTTTATTGTGGTCTTGTTGATTTTCTATGTGTAGGACATCTTTAAGAATTTTTTGTTGTATGTTCTTTCTCTATAATATATAGGCTATCTTCAATCCCTGAGATTCGATCTTCTGCATGATCTAATCTGCTGTCAAGACTTTCTACTTTGTTTTTTATTTCTTTTCCTTCTAATTGGTCAACTTTGATGGCTTCTAATTCTTTGTTGAAGCTTTGTTTTAGATCTTGTATTGCATGAAGTTGAATGAAGTTACAGAGCTTCTGCATGGCAAAGGACATACCTAGCAAGAACAATAGAAAGCCCACAGACTGGGAGAAGATCTTCACTAGCCATACAACGGACAAGGGTCTCATATCTAAAAAAATACTCAAAAAATTAAATTCCCCAACAACAAATCCTTAAAGAAACAACTGGCCAATAAATAAGTGGGCTAAAGACTTGAAGAGAAACTTCTTTGAAGAGGAAAGAAGCATGGCCAATAGACACATGAAGAAATGCTCAACCTCCCTAGCCATAAAAGAAATGCAAATCAAAACAATATTGAGATACCACCTCTCCCCAGTTAGAATGGCTATAATCAAGAACTCTAACAACAACAGATGCTAGAGGGGATGTGGACAGAAGGGAACCTTACTTCATAGTTGGTGGGAGTGTAAACTTGTTCAACCACTTTGGAAAGCAGTATGGAAGTTCCTGAAAAGACTTCACTTAGACCTCCCCAAGGCCCAGCAATCCCACATTTGGGCATTTACCCAAATGTTTACAAACAAAAGCACACTAAAGTTACCAGCACAACTATGTTTATTGCAGCATTATTTACCATAGCTAAGATATGGAACCAACCCAGATGCCCCTCAGTAGATGAATGGATCAAGAAAATGTGGTATATATAACCATTGGAATTCTATGCCTCCATCAGATAGAATGACATTGCCCCATTTGTTAGGAAATGGAAAGGCTTGGAAAAAATTATATTAAGTGAAGTAAGCCAAACCCAACGAAACATAGGTCCCATGGTTTCCCTTATTTGCAATATCTTGTATATGTGTGAGTCAAGCAGGAAAGGTCAGATAATGTGATGTTAGGAAAATGGACCCTTTGATATGTATTTAAATGTTTTTTTTTTCTTTCATGCATTTGTTTCTAACTCATTTATAAGATTATTTCTTTGTAGCTTTGTATGTCCCTCCCCCACAGTATAACCCCTGCTTTCACTATATTTGATGTCGGTATAATTTGTGGAAGAGATGGGGGAAAACAAGTCATTTAAGGGTACAGGTGGACCCGATGCAACTATGAGAAGTACAAGTTGTCATGTCAAAAACGAACTTTACAACTTTGGTGAGAGGGGGAATTGGGTGGGGGGGGGGGGGTTGGGGGAGGCTGGGAAGGGATGTGAAGGGTAAACAAAGGAGGAGGCTGCAATGCTTGATAAGAAATGTACTCATTATCTTGCCAATGTAATTTTAACCCCTCTGTAGAGTATATTCAAAAAATAAAAATTAAAATTAAAAAAAATTATACACACACACAAAAAAAAGAAATTCCAAAAATTCAATGAATGTTGTCATTCAAGAACAGATTCATAGATACTAATATTGGAGCCCCTTAAATGGAATTCTTTTATTTCATTTTTTATTTTCACAAATAAATCAAGATGATTGTGTATTTTGTTTCTTTTCACTGCTTTGGCTCTTACCTTGAGAATACTTTTTTTTTCCTAGCAAAGTAGAGAAAAGCAACTGGATTGAGCAAGTAACTTATGGCTTTCATAAAATTCAGATTCATAGAGTTGTGTCTTCTGTCATTTGCTAAAAATTTCTTCCAGGAAAGGTTATCAATTACTTATAAATAATGCTTAATTCCTAGGTATTGCAGTTATCACATACACTTTTGATTGAGTTATCTCTGTATAAACTCAAAATAACAGACAAAAAAAAACCCCTCAAAATAAACAGAAATCACATCTTTGTTTTAAACGCTGTAGTCTACAGAGTTTTAACCAACACCAAAAACATCCCTTTAGGTATTCTGCATTTTGTGTGAAGAATTTTTAACAATAGTTTTTTTTTTTTTTTTTTTCTGACATGTAATTCACTTGCAATATATTACCTCCTTTTATTGTATACATTTTATTGCTTTGGAAGTGATTTGTACCTTCATAGGTTTTCAAAGCCTAATTTTCACAAACTTGCATTTCTTCAAATAGAAATCTATAAATTTTAGAACAGACATTAAAATAGATATAAAATTCTGTAACAGAAATTTATCCAGCATACATCCTCTATAATGTGTCTTTTCAAAATTTGATTTTGGGGATTTTTTCCAGGGTCTCATACAGACTATTCAAGTGCACTGTCAATGAACTACAATTCCCTGTCCAAACACGATTTTTTTACTTCTCTTTAATACAATCATAGAATTGTAATGAATGGATCCTATGCAATTGTTTTTGACCTCTAAGACTTGAAAACTTGCTTGCTGAAATGATTATAGTATTATATAAATCGATCATCATGAGGAGTTTATCAATTTCTCCACAAATGCATTGCTATATTTTGTATCATCTTTTTATATTAGGGTCATAGTAGTGAGTTTTATTTTTCTTTTTTCTTAGATACTAAAGAGAAACTTCTTTCAAATGCTCCTCCTATTGACTATTAATTTACACATGTTCTTTAAATAAATATCCTATTCAGGAAAAAATTTATATAGAATTAGAAGATATAAAAGTACTTAACATTCAGAATCATTGTAGCATTCACATTGTAGCATTAACAAATAAATTCCCTCTATCTGTTGGATATGCTTTCACTTCGGTTATGGTGTCCTTTTAATTATGAAAGGCTATCACTTGATATAATCCAGTATATTCTTGCTTTTCTTTAGCCACTATACTTTCCATTTAGAAACCTTTACTAATACAATGTCATGAATTTTTACGTTTATGTCTTATAGGTTTTTACATCTCACATTTAGTTTGATGATCATTTTTTATTTTAAATTTTTGTATAAGGATTGAGGTAGTACAGGCGCCTGTAGGTCACACTTGTAATCCTAGCTACTCAGGAGTCTGAGATCTGAGGATCACGGTTTAAAGCCAGCCCGGGCAGGAAAGTCCATGAGACTCTTATCTTTAATAAACCACTAGAAAGACAGAAATGCTGCGGTGGCTCAAGTGGTAGGGTGCTCGCATTGAGCTGAAGAGCACATGGACAGTGCCTAAGCCCAGAGTTCAAGCCCCATGAGTGACAAAAAAAAAACAAAACAAAACAAACAAAGGAAAGGATTGAGTTAGTAGTCTAAGATCATCCTTTAAATCTCGAGAGACAATAGTGCCAATACACCCATTTAAGATTCTATTTTTATTTCATAAAGTCATAGGATAGTTTTCAAAATCTATTGACCATAAAACTGAGAATTTATTTTTGACAAATCTGTTACATTCTTCTATGTGTCTGCTTTTGTAGTAAAACTATGTTGTCTTCACTACTGAACATGGTAATAAGATTCAAAGCTAGTATGAAGACTGAAGCTACACCATTTTACAAAATTGTTCTGACTGACCTGTATTCCTTGAATTTACATACGAGTTTATTGAGCAGGTAGACCAATATTCTACAGAGATATCTAGATGTTTGATAGTCACTTATATTTTTTACCTTGTAAAAACACAAGACCCCAGATATTATATATAGACAAATGTATTTAGAGAGTAGTTGAAACAACTAAAATTAATTCAGGAATGAGTTAAGATTTAGATAACACTGTAGCTGAATAACAACTTGAGCTGTACAACAGAGGAGAGTAAAAGGGGAAAGAATGATGGACTACATAGGAGCTCTATGTCATTGCTATTGTGTTTCAAAAACAAAAAGAGTTCAGGGAAGAGAAGGAGAAAAATAAAGTGTCCTGAGACAAGTTTCTTTTTAATCCATCTAATAGTTTGGACTAAAAGTCAGTGAAAATGGGAAAAATTAAAATAGAAAGTAAAGCATTGTATATACCTCTTACAATGTAAAGAAATTGTAATAGGAATGTGATAAGTATTTTCCAAAGAAATAAGAGAAAGAATAGTTAAACCCTAAAGGGAAAGAGAATGAAGAGAGAAGAGAAACAAAGTAAAACCTTTATCAATAACAAACACAAGAGATTGGAAGTGAAAAGGCAGTGGAAATATTCTAAATAACAATAACATTTGCTTGCGTGGATAGAATATGGATCACATGTTATCATATATAAGTTTGAAAAAGCATACTAGGAATGAAAGTTTGAAAGTCATGATTTAAAGCACTATTTGGATTATAACTAGACAGTATAGCTCAGTGGTTAACCATTGGGCTAGCATGTATGAAGCAATGGTGTGAACTCCCAAGCATTATAAAGTATGCACAAAGCACACACACACACAAAAACCACATAAACACACCCACACAACACATACACACATTTGGAATATTGATATTATCATATTAAACGGAGGAAATTATCAAAAATAGTAAAAATATGTTAATATATGAAATCATAATATTTCTCGTACAATTTAAAAGTTTAGTAAAAATAAAAGAGTCACAATATACTTGGATTTTAATAGATTAAGTAAATAGAAAATTCATAGAAGACATGAGAACCGCTGCAAATAAGTTTTAAATAAACATTTTGAAACATGTGTCCTTTTATTTTGACAAAAGATGGATGTTACTGGTGTTTAAACTCAAGATGTAGAATATGATAGAGATGTTTGAAATTCCACACCTTGGGAAGGAGGGAAGGGTGCTGGGGCATGGGCAGGCATCTCAATTTCCTTCTATATTCCAAAGTCTCCTCGAGACTCTTCCTCACAACTCAGCCATCTCTACCTTCCTCAATTGCTGGTAGTGGTATAAACTAACAGAGGGAATCCTGGTGCTACTAGGCAGCATGGAATGTGGGCGTGGCCACCATTCTTGTATCTCATTGGTCAGAAAGAACCATGAAAGAATGGAGGTGTGGCCAGAATCCTGTGATGCAACAGCATGGCTGAGTCAAGAAGATAACAGCTCCCCCAGCCCTTTTCCCAGGGAACAATGTCCAATTCAGTTGGAGACATGAGGGTGACTTCCTTCAGCTGGATGGCTTCACAGATTGTTGTGTATGTCTGTTTGTTCCCAGTCCCGGACCTTGAACTCAGGATATGAGCACAGTCTGTGAGTTGCTTTTGATCAGCTGGCCTTCCACACTGGAGCCACAGGGATTCTGGCTTTGTTGGCACTGAAGTTGGACTTTCCTGCCTTGGGTGACTTTGATCATGATCCTCCCATCACAGCCTTGTAAGTATCAAGGAGGACTACTGAGAGCAACTGGTGCCTGCCTAATCATTGGTCTTGTTGATGTTCTTGGACAGACTGGTGAGTTCCCTATTCTCGAGTTTAAGTGGTGGGAGCTGTAGCCCACAGTTGGAATCTTGTTCCTGCCACCTCCAAATGGAAGGAGATCCTAAGAAACTTATTCCTGTCCATATGATT
>NW_024871993.1:0-20842 GCF_019054845.1 Dipodomys spectabilis
AAATGCAAAAAATGTGGACAGAGAGCCAATATACATATTTTTCCACCATCACCTTCCACATCCTCCTTCTTCTTTCCTAGGAAACACACTCTATCAATTAAAAAGGCTTAGATATTTGCCTCTTTATCTTGAAAGTGGAAGCAGAATGTTATGGATGTCGGAGATGATGACCAATAGTGTTTTACATAATAATGTCACATGCATCAGCCCTATGCGTCCTGCTGGCCTTAACACTGTACTTACTTAGTGATGTGATAGGAATGTCAGCCTTACTGGACTTAGTATTGTTTTCCACTTCTTTTTCTACCACCTGGCCTAAATTATAATACATAGTAACGAAATGAAAAAGTAATGCCATCTTAATCAAGTCTAATTGCGACAATGAGATGTATAAAAGGTTATGTTGAAAAACAAACTTTACTACTTTGGCGGGGGTGGGAGGAGGAGAATCAATGGCAGGGATGGTAAGGGGAAGAGGGGGGCAGCAATGATTGCTATGAAATGTACTCATTACCTTGCTCATAAAATTGTAACCCCTCTGTACGGTATTTTCACAATAAAAAAACTTATTAATATAAAAACGAAAAGAACTTTTTTAGGGCTCTGGGAATGTGGCTTAATGGAACAGTTATTGCTTAGCATGCATCAAACCCTAGGTTTGATTCCTCAGTACCACATAAATAGAAAAAGAAACACTGAAAGTGGAGCTGTGCCTCAAGTGGTAAAGTGCTAGCCTGGAGCCAAAACAAACAAACAAACAAACAAACAAAAAAACAGTTCCCTGTCCGTGAGTTCAAGTCCCAAGATTGGCAAAAAGTCATTTAGCTAGTAAATGCAAAATAAATAACCCATACTTGGAATATACAATTGATCATTCCAACTGATGCCTAACAATAGTCCGTAATTTATTTTACCTATATTAGATTACTATTATTTAACAAAAGGGCTGGGAAGGTGGCTCAGTGGTATAGATTGCCTTGCACTCATGAGGCCCTGTGTTCGATTCCTCAGCACCACATAAGCAAAAAGAAAAAAGCCAGAAGTGACGCTGTGGCTCAAGTGGTAGAGCGCTAGACTTGAGCTGAAGAGCTGATGGACAGCGCCCAAGCCCAGAGTTCAGGCTCCGCGTCCAGACACCCCCCCACCAAAAAACAAAAAAAAAAACCCAAAAAACAAAAAACAATGTTCTGTTAATAGGTCATGGCAATTTAATGCCAAGAATGGAGATTAATCCTGGAAATTCAAAGATTCCAGGTTTTGAGCCGTCATTTCTAATCACAATGAGAAGGGTAGTCTATGTGAGATTTGGAAATCTTTTTGGTAAGTTATAGCATCAAAAAGGAATAGACTAATTAATAGTTTTGACAAAAGAGAAGGAATAACTTCACATGGAAGGAATAAATGATAATAACTAAGTTATACCACAATCTGTTCTAGGGAACCATTTTTGGTTATTGAAGAACTAGTTATCAACTAGGCTTATTCCTCATTGTCTTTAGCATTCTAATTCCTTAGGCTAGTTCTTAATCTCTGTGTGATAAATGGTATATCCTTCTATGCTGTTCTTTCATTCCTGAACTCCTTTGCTTTCTAAAATCTTCAGTCATTTCTGATACTAAGTCCACATACGCAGACAACAGAGGATGCTAATGTAAGAGTCCCATAACACGAGTCATTAATGTAACAACATGGAAAAAGAGGATATTTTTATTGCTACCTCAATTTTTCTGAAAAGCTGCAATGTCATCATTGATTCAAATTTCCAATGTTTGTCTACATAGTGTGATTAAGTGCACATAAATGCAAATATAAGCCGGATGCTGGTCACTCATGCCTATAATCCTACCTACTCAAGAAGTTGAGACTAGAGGATTGTGGTTCAAAGCCAGACTGGCCAGGAAAATCCATGAGACTCTTATCTTTAATTAACCACCAGAAATCCAGAAGTGGTGCTATACCTAAAGTGGCAGAGCACTCAACTTGAGTGGAAGAGCTGAGGGACAGGGCCCAGCATCAGAGTTAAAGCCCCATGACCAACAAAAAACTGCAAATATGACTTCAAGTTTCCCCAAAAGGAACAACGAAGTCAATTGTAATCTTCCCAAACAGAAAAAATAATTCCCAAATGATTCAGTGCACCTACTTTTGCTGAGTTATTTAAGTTATAGCTTCTTTGCTTAACATATTCTCTTCTTTTAAAAATTGTCAAATATCAACTTTATTATAAACTTCATCTAATAATTCTTCTTTCAAAAGAGAAGTGCATACAGTTGATGTCACTTGGCTTTCTTACTATCTCAGTTCAAAGTCAACCCAGGCAGGACAGCCTATGAAACTCTTATCTGTAATTAAGCACTAAAACAGGCAGAATTTGAGTTTTAGCTCAAGCAGTAGAGTAGTAGTTTAGGGGGCAGGTGGGCAGGAAAGACAACTGTACAGGGACAGGGTCCACCTTCTGGTTCAAGCCCCAGAACCAGCACAAAGTAAACAAACAAACAAGAAAATGAAAAACCCACATATTTCTTAAGGACCATCCTTAAAGCACTGGTTTGAGAAGAGGCTCCTTTTGCTGATTATACTCACTGGATCCTGCTTTTTGGAATCCTTATTGCTGTGGAGGACCCAGGACCAGAATAAAGAAATGGATAACTGACTTCTACAATAGGAGAATCATCTCAGGAGAGAAATATCCATGCATAAGACACTTTAAAACCTCCATGTCTTTGTTTCTTTGCAGTAGAACACTTTTAAAACAAAGTTATTTCCTTTTATTCTATGCTGGCCTTGAAATGGCATATTGTTTCCTTTTGTAATACTCCCAACTGGAAGCTTACAGACAAGTTTTATATGAGTAAAGGACACACTCGAAAAGGTAAGGGACAGAGTTTCCTTCAGGCCTTGGATTCTTTTCTTGTACCATAAAAAAGACAGCACAAATTAACTTGAACTTTTTCATTTCTCTATGTTCAATTCCTCTCTTGGTATCAGTTTCCACTTCCAGTAACAGTTCCTTCCACTTACCTCCAGAACAATCTATAATGCTGCTCCAAGTAAAATTAATATTTTCTGGTTTCATTGAAATAGCACAAGTACATCTTTGGACATGAGGTAACTTGTGTTTCAGAAATAACTTTTTAAAGAGAAAATATGGAATTTAAATGGCTTATAAAACATTACCCATGTACACATGGCCATATAAGATGATGTTAAGTGAAATGTACCCCAAGATAGTGACACAACTTGATTTTTCTCTCTTGCTATTGTTTTTAATGTATTTAACATGTAGTATGTATTTTTTTTGTTTCTCTTCTATGTTCTTCCTCCATGATATAACCCCTGTTTTCACTATATTTGTTGCCGGCAACCTATATCTTGCATATACATTTTATTAATGTGGGGAAGGGAAGGGAAATAACAAAATGCTGAAACAAGGATACAGTATGACCCATTGTAACAATGAGTGGTACAAGGCACTATGTCGAAAATGAACTTTACTACTTGAAGAGGGGAGAAGGGAGTTGGGGTGGTAGGGAGGAAAGGGATGGCAGGAGAAAAACAAAAGAGGAGGTAACAGTGCTTGATAGATTATGTACTCATTTACTTATTTATGTAACTGTAACCACTATTTACACCATTTTTACAACAACAATAAAAAACATGAAAAAAACTTCCTGGAGTAGTTTAAGTTCAAATTTCCTAATTGCACTGTAATTAAGACCAATTTTAAGTGGGAAGAAGGTTCTCAGAAACATTTCTTTGTGAGTGTGTGTGTTGTGCATTATTTCCCAAGTGTACATAAGTTAACAGTAGGAGAAACAATAGGAATAATACAAGAAAAAGAAGTTTTGTGCTTAAGTTTAATAGTTCAATACACTACAGAAGACTCTACAAATAAGACAACATTGAAACAATAAATTCAAAGCCAGTAAGTAGATCTATGGGAGTGATATAGAGAAATCATTACTACTAAGTGGAACATGAAGGATGAGGCCACTCTTGTTTTCTACTAGATCTAAATCATGGTAGCTAATCATGAAAATTTGTAATAACGTAGTATGGAAGAATAATTCTGTTCCCAAAGCAAGTCAGATATAAAAGCATGGACTTAACTGGAAAAAAAGGCCATGTTGAGAGAGCAGGAATTATACTAGCAATGAACTGGTGGCTAAGATCACATTTATTTTTCTTTCTTTCTTTCTTTGATGGTTGTGGGTCTTAAACCCAAGGCTAGAGTTCTACCACTTGAGCCACAGTGTCAATTCCAGTTTTCTGGTGGTTAATTTGAGATAAGTGACTCAGAAAACGTTCCTACTGGTGCTGGATTTGAACTGAAATACTCAGATCTCAACCTCCTGAGTAGCTAGGATTATAGGCATGAGCCACCAGTACCCGGCTCAAGATCACATTTCTAGCAGTGTACACTCAGGATATATAATGTGTATGTTCATCTACCTTTGTATGAATTCTTGAGTTAAAAATCTGGGCTACAGGTTAGACTTTACATTCACGAAAGTGTTTCTAGTTTAAAACATGATACTCCTGGAAAAAATAAAAACTAAGAATGTAAAAGAGTCTGGGAATTTAAGTTTGAATCCAGCCTGGGCAGAACAGTCTTTGCAACACTACCTGTAATTAACCAGCCAAAAGTTACACTAGAAGAATGGCTCAAGTGATGTAATACTAGTCATGAGCAAGATTGCTGAATAAGAGCTTGAGGATTTTGCATACATACATACAAACATTCACATACACACAGAAGCACTTACATGTGCAAAGACACATATGAAACAACTCTCAGAATGTGTAGAAAAGTTAGAAAATAATAGAAAATATGTCCTGAGTAAGACTATAATCAAGTCATAATTTTCAATATTAGAAACTCCTCAAGTGAACTTTCCCCCCAAAAGCTTGAGAATATTACATAGGTAGGGACCAGACACAGTAAGAGAGGCAAGTAATCATCATGGAGGATACATGGAGGAATGAATGAGAGACCCCTGCAGGTGCATCTGAAAATGTTCATACCCTGTGTCAAATGTTAGAACATCTTTGAAAATTGTACAGAAACACTTTGAGCAGTCAGTCTAGTGGATAAGACCATCGGAGAAGTTCAGAATTACTAGTATGCTTCTAGGTTAAATAAACCAACAAACTATGGTAGGACAATGTGATACAATCCTGAAATTCTAGCATTCAGATTAAGACAGGAGATTAGAGAGTGGATTACATAGTGATACCTTCCCGTAACTAATTAGTATAATTTTGCTTAATAAAACAAACCAAAAAACAAGACAGGAATTCACAGTTGGAAGTTAGGGCTAATTTTGTCATTATGTTTTGAGAAGTCAAGTTTCCTATTGAAATGCAACCCATATATCATCCTCAGTCATGTTTTAAATGCTCTCTTCATTACAGAACATTCCTAGATGCAAAATACCTCATGATTCCAAACCAAAAATTTTAAAAAGTAAGCATCATTCTGTTGGTTTCCACAGAAATGATGAAGGATTACAAAAGCTTAATCCTGGAGAAATAGCAAAATTTTCTAATGTAGGACTTTTTAAACCTGGCTAAATGAGAATTTAGATTTAAAATAAACATGTTTTGTTTGTAATTTTATATTCTACAGGATACTACAAAATTCTTTTTAAGTAGAAGTTTTAATTTACAAATTTACAAATTATTCTGGCATTCTATTTGTCTAGAATATTCTTTCAAGCGAGTTAAAGGACTTAGTTAATAGATAATTCCAACAGTTCATGTATAACATGATAATGCTAGAAACAGTTGCCAACAAATGGATGATATTAATGTATAAATTTAGAAAAAGAGCAATGTTTTGAGGTTTTGGTGTAACATGGTATGAAGAGAGTTATTGTGCGAGATCCTTTTTCTTCTATCTATACATAACACAGGAAGACATTTCCTTAATTACGTACCTCTGCATACAATGAGAAAAATGCTAGGTTTGGGGTTTGTTTTCATTTTGTTTTTTTTTGTTTTGTTTGTCCTAGGGCTTAACCGCTGGGCCTGGGCACTGTCCCTGAGCCTGTTTTTGGTCAAGGCTACTGATCTACCACTCGAAACTCAGTAACACT
Source organism: Dipodomys spectabilis (assembly GCF_019054845.1). Classification (NCBI taxonomy): domain Eukaryota; kingdom Metazoa; phylum Chordata; class Mammalia; order Rodentia; family Heteromyidae; genus Dipodomys; species Dipodomys spectabilis. The sequence continues at coordinate 6,099 of NW_024871993.1, forward strand.
TGTGTCTGGCTTTTCCTGAGCAGTTTATTGGAGATAAGAATCTAAGGAACCTTCCTGCCTGGGTGGGTTTTCAACCATAATATTCAGATCTTAGCCTCCTGAATATCTATGATAGATAAAAAGATGAGTAGAAATAATATTTGCAAGTTTTCTGATCTCAAGAATACCACTTGAGGTAAAACGATGCAGCAAAGTTTAGTGTAGTGTTTTTTCAGCAATCGAAAGGGCATTTCATTATCAGAAGTGTAGAATTTTTTCACTATAATGATAAGCTAGTCATGCTGTGAATTTAGGGAATTTTAAGGTGCACCTTACAATTTGGAAAGTGTTGGGCTAGAATGACTTCACTGCATAAAATGTTGGGATTGATTGTCATATAAATAATAGCTTACTCTGATGAACAAATGTTTACTCTAGAGGAATTAATAATTATAGATACTTCATAGTTTTATCTTCTACCAGAATGTGGCTAGTTTTTCTGTTGATTTTTAACTATGTAACGCTCCATTGGAAACTGCATTTTTTGCGGAATTAAATAAAATGCATACAGGCACCGTTTTAAATATCTCTGGTATGGCCTGTTCAGAATTTGAAAATGAGTCGTTAGTAGTCATAGGAATTTTGAAGATCACATATATTCTGTCCTATCAACAAATATTTAGTTTTAAAAGTTAGGAGTTTCCAGAGAATTGAACTATTTTCTATGTAGTATGAGACAATACTAAAATAATGTTTTTTTCAAAATAATGACAAGTATATTTTGAAAATTTTGTATAGTTTGATAACATTCAAGTTGATGACCCTCTGATAAAGAGAGGGACAATGAATTCAAATTAGAAGCCAAATATTGTTCATTTTTTTAAAAAGGTAATACACATAGAATAATATTTACTATGCCAATACAGTGAAATTATATTTTATGTAGCTTGTTTTTAAATTTAATTTTATTGTCCATTTAATATATAAAAGGGGTTGCAGTAATTGAAAGGTAGAGAATACATAACATGTCGAACTTTTTACCCCCTCCCTCTCATTTTAATCACAATTTTCATTCACAATACCCCTCATAAGTAGTAATGTAAATTTCCAAAATGTTGTCTTCTGAGTATTGCTATTGCATTGGTTTGCCTTTGTCTTTTGTGTCGCCATTTTGTTGTTCCTCTTCCTTTGCAACATTAAGATAAATATGTATACAATACACAGGATACTGAAATTAAATACAGCAGGGGATAAACCATAGGGGAACACTAGGAGTTCATTTTGCTCATCATCCACTTATATGGTCACATATACATAGGTATTGAGCCATTCTGCTCATCTGCTAAGACTACCCTAGACATTTCCTACTCATTACACATGAGGGAAACCTTGGGATCTTTTTCTTTATATCTTGCTTATTTTACTTAGTAGGATTTTTCCAAGTCTTTCCATTTCCTTATGAATTAGAAGCATAGAATTCCACAGTGTGTGTCTGTATGTGTGTGTATGTGTGTGTGTGTGTGTGTGTGTGTGTGTGTGTGTGTGTGTGTGTGTGTGTGTGTGTGTGTGTGCATACCACATTTTAGTGATTCATTCTTCTGAGTGGTATATTGGTTTAAAACATGATTGCATGTAAGTATCAGTTAGGGTCATTCAAAAATTACAGATGCCACCTCCACAGGTATACTAAAATAATGATTTCTAAGTAACATAGTCTTTTATGTTGGTACAAGTGTTGAGATATCTGGATGAGTCTAATGTATGTTTTGCACTGAATTAGGCAGGAAGATATCATATAGGATAAAAATGGTAGTGACAAAATATTCCCTTGAGATAGATTAAGGAGGCTGCCAGAAGTATGAAGAAATTCAGATAATTTATGAGAATTTAGAAATGCAAGCTCAAGTTTGTCTCTTTAAATAAAAATTATGTAAGTAGACGGGCAAAAGAAGGGGAAGAGAAGAAATAACAGACAGCAGATCATTGAACCAAGTTAGAGTATAAAAAGATATAATCTATAACTTCCAAGTTAAAAAAGAGAACAATATAATAAGTACCTCTTAATTTAGGAACATGCATAATATTTACTTGGCTTTTCTCTAATTTAATGCTCCAAAATAAATGTAGGTTTTATAAGAAAATTTAGGTGATTTCCATTACTTCAACCTGAACACTAACTGTGATTAGCCTTCTTTTTCTCACTTTGCACTTGGAAAAATAGTCCCTAAATTGATGATGTTGTGGCTGATTAGAGTCAGAGTTAGGGGCTTCTCTTGTACAATTATCCCAGAATAGTTTAAAGCAGTTTTTTCCCCAAGATATCCAACTAAATTCTCTGAATCAATACTTTGAACACATCCTCACATCTGAGCACATAATTTGAAATTATACTTCAGCATTTCCTTGGCACATTCTACTTTGTGCCTTTCGCTTTTTTGCACATTCCTTTTGAGTTCATGGTTGCTCTATTTCCATTTCATCTTTACAAATTGCTGAGAACATTGCTCAACTACTACTTCTTCTTTGCACATGACAGTCTATGTATGAAGGTACTTTGTCTATGTTAAGCAATAGGGTAGTACTCACTCTCTGAGGAGAAAAGTTCCACAGTATAACACTATGCCCACATTAGAGGGTGTAGAATTTAAATTTAAATCATTTTGAGACAAACAGTGATATTAAAAGTGTAAGGCTCCTTAGGGACATTTGCTTGGAGCTCATTAGTTTTCCTAGGAGAAATAAAAATATCCAGAAAATTTGGAGCTAATTGGTAAGTAACCAATTAACACTAGTTCCTAGATGTTGTGTTAATACAAGTCAAAATTGTATTATTGTTACATCAGAATCTTTCCCTACTTGCCAATGTGTATGAAAAAATGAAAGAAAGGCAGTAACACAAAATGTCTGATATTTTTAGGCTTTTAATCCTACTGGTGAGGGTAATGTCTGAACTCTTCCATTCAATAAAAGCTTGAAGTTTATAAGAGCACTTCCTATATATAAGAATTTGTGGCAGGTTGATTGACAGGGTTATTACAGCATGGAGATATCCCTAACAAAAATTAGATTTAAATAGAATATATGTCAGTTATGATTTGTCAATGGTTAATGAGGCATTTTCTATTCTAAAGAAGAATCATTTCGAGGAGTCTTCAGTCACATCAGTAAAGATGTATGTTCAACCTAATACTTGGTGTTACTTGTCCTACATTTATAATGATTAGGCTGATAAGATATCCAAACATATCTAAAGATATTTCAATAAAGTTCCAAACTGATGTGGATACATGTGTCACTCATTGGAACTGAAGGATAAATTAGGCTTGTCTATGCTGTAGTTCAATCTTTAATCACCTGGCTAAAATAATCTTCAAAAATATTCACAGAATACTTCTAAGTAAAGTTCATGAGAGTTATATCTGTATAATTCTTCTAAGTTCAGGATAAAAGCATTTGTTCCCAGCATTTAAAATCAACAGGATCTGTTGAATTCATGGATCCAGAATTTCATGGCTTCACATTCATATCTCAAAATTTTATCAATATGAATTTCAACCACTAAGCCAACTTCTCAGCCTTTTTTCTTATAAATAAAATTATTAATTTCCACATTTTGATGGACTAAGCTATAGTTTTCAACCAAGTGTGATTAGTTCAATAACATTCTCATATCGATAGTATTCAATAACCAAAGTTTCCAATGATATATTAAGAGTATTTCTTCAGTACAGCTGTAAACACATGAACCAATTTACATAATTCTACTTACATATCTATAGTTACCTTAAAAGGACACAGACCGTAGAGCCAGTAGTTAAAATTTATTTTTATTTTTATTTCTGCATGAAACTATTTGTAAATTCATACCAACAAACTGAATTTGACTCCTTATTTATAAGCTAAGGTGGAAGATCCTATACAATTCTCTTTGAACATTTGAAAACTTGCTTGCTATAATGATTGCAGTATTATACAAATTGATTTGCTATGTGGAGTATATCAATTTCTCCACAAATGCATTACTATATTTTGTGTAATCTATTTATATTATGGTCATACTAGTGAGTTTTCTTTTGATTTGTTCTTAGATACTAAAGAGGATCTTATTTCATATGCTTCTCCTATTGACTCTTAATTTGCATATGTTCTTTAAAGAAATAACCTATTCGGGAAAAAATTATTTAGAATTAGAAAATATAAAAATACTTAGACTCAAAATCATTGTAGCATTAACAGTGTAGCATTAACAAATACGTGCCCTCTATCTGTTGGATATTTTTTCACTTCTATTATATTTGTCCTTTGAATTATGAAAAGTTTTCAGTTGATATTATCCAGTTTATTCTTGCTTTTCTTTACCCACTAATGCTCTCCTTATCATTTTTTACAAACCTTTACTGATCCAATGTCATGAATTTTTACACTTATGTTTTATAGGTTTTTACATCTCACATTTAGTTAGATAATCTTTTTTTTATCTTTGTATAAGGATTGAGGTAATAGTCTAAGATCTTATTTTACATCTAGGGAGGCAATAGTGCCAGTACACCCATTTAAGATTCTGTTTTTATTTCATAAAGTCATGGAATCCTTTTCAAAATCTATTGACCATACAACTGAGAATATTTTTATTGTGAAAATACCTACAGAGTGGTTACAATTACATAATAGTATTAACCAAAGCATGCTATTTGCAGAGGAGTATTTAAAAGGAGTAATTTCTTATAAAATTGAACTTTTAATCCAACAAAATGAATACCAGGAAACTATCACTTGGAAGATGTGAGTGGCAGTAAAAGGGAAGGAATAAAGAGAGTTATGGAGGAAGAGAGTGAAGGCATAATATTCAATGCAGATAGTGTGTAAGTAGAAAAAATGAAAGTGAGGTGAGGTTTAGAAAGTTATGGAAAGTTATGTAAAGATCCAGTGTACTTATAAACTGATTTGTGAAATGGAAATTCTTTTGAGAAACTATTTAATAAAAATTTAATTAAAAACAATGGAGACATCTAATCTTAAACTGCGTTCTCTTAAACCATGAGTCAATATAATAGTTTCCTCCTCAGAAATATTCTTTGCAGGTATTTTCCTCATAATAACAGAAAAGTGACCAGTGCAATGAATAGCAATACATCACATTGTATATTCTAAATAGACACAATATAAAAATCACAGTAAAAATGTTAGAATTGATCACATGATAAAATAACAGGTAGAAAGTATCAAATGCTGACTGATTGTTTTTCCAAGTACTTTACCTATGGTATCTAATTTAATCCTCACAATAATCCCATAAAGTGGAACTACTTCTATTTTTAATTCTCAGATGATGATATGGAAGTCTTCAGAGTTGGAATTACATTGCACACATGGTAAGAGTTAGCCTGTGGCCCATCTCCCACTGTATCAAATTACCTCATTTTATTTTATGACTAATATACCAGCACTTAGTCTACTAATTCTAGGAAATTTTCCCAGAATTATTGTGTATACTCTAATAATATTTCACTTTATCTTTGTTAGAAAATAGGTAGCTTTAATATGAAAGCTCCAAGTTCATAATTAATTTATACCTCCCTGGTGAAAGGAACTGCTAAAGTATAACATTCTTGATTTCTAGCTCAAAATAGTAGAAATCATATTCTATCCCATGACTCAACACTGCACTGTTTGGGGACCCCATCTCTGTTTAACACAGTCTTACTGAAAGAATGACCTGCCTAATTCCGGATGGAAACAGACTGCATGTCTTATGGACCAATCATTTCCACATTGTAGCTCACGTAAGTTGTTTACTATGAGAAGTATTTTGATTGCTTTTTATAACCAAAATTTTGAGAGAAATGTACTACTTTAAAATACTATTAAAGCAAGAATGATATAAAAATAACCTTTGACCCCAGATAAATATTTTACCTTTCATATACCAAAAATGCAGTGTGACCTACCATTAATATTAGGAACGAGAGGTTAAAAATCATAGACACCAAGACCTAAGTATGAATTAAAGACTCTCCAACTTGTGATTACAATTGGTTTAAAAAGTCATCAATACTACTGCATTTAAAAAACATTCTTATGATACTGAAGATTCAATTATAAATTATTTACATGTGAAAATAACTCATTTTCTTTGGAGTAGGACACAAAGCACAAGATTATTCCTAATCATTTTATTATTTTTTATTTTTTTCCTAATCATTTTAAAACCTTTATTTATACTACAAATTCACTCCTATAACTAAAGATTCTAAAAGTAACTGAAGTAAAGAGACACAACGGAAATAATTTAACTGCATCATCTTCATTCAAAAAACTGTGTTAATAGAAAACAAAGTTATATTAATAATTAATTAGCTTAACAAATTCACTTACATTCTTTTATTCTATTTCATTTAGTTTTATAAAAACTTGATTTTCATAAAACGATGCATATAAAAGCCTATATACCCACTTACATTTTCAGACCTTAACAATATTTATTTCAGAAATGTCTTTAGCTCTATAGTCAATGAGCTGAAATAATACTAAAATATTCAAAGGCTTTTCAGAAATTGCAAGACTCACTCTGCGATGTTATTTATATTGGAAAAGATATTGAAAAAGCCTTATTTGTTAAGTCCCTGTAGTTACTCCCACAAAAGAACCATTGGTGAAGATCCCTTTGCATGTTCAAAACAACTTCTAATACATTCACACTCTGGAGACGAAATATGCTTTTTTTGTTTGTTTGTTTGTTTTTGAAAGTAATATCTAACAAGCATATCCACAATACTTATTTGCAGTTATTATAATGAGATATTCAAACGTAAAATTATTGGGTTGATTATCTCTTTGTGAGAATAGATATGATCTTACAAAGACAGTTATTTTCAACAGAAAGCAAGAAAGAGTTTATCCACCTTTTGTTTCATGGAATAACCAGAGAGTAATACCTGTTTGGTCAAGTCGGGCAAACTCACTCCATGAGCATATCTTAAAATTATAACCAATTTAAGAGATCAAATACATATTTTGTACTGACAGTCATCTTACAGCAATAACTTAGCACCTAATTATGTCTGTATCTCCTCACCTAACATATAAAAGAGCTGTAAGCAGTCTCTTTTATCTATCTTAATGTTGTAAATGCTTTGATTCTGATGATGTATTATTTGACAAATAAAATGTACAGAAAGGTTGTCCAACTGAAATGACATGACAGAACAGTGATAAATAAAAACATTGCAACACAGTTAGCTCTTTCCAACCTCACCCTGTCCATATGGGCAAGCAACATTGCAACAGCACATGCACACATATACACATACACACATGTGCACACATGTACACACACATATACATGCATGCTAAATTCGGGGTTTATTGTACAAAAACGTTCAAATTAAATATTAGTGATTAGTACAAATGATTATTTGCCTTACTACGAAATAATGCACAATCTAGTCACCATGCCTATCAACATGTGACCACTTAATTTATTTTTAATTAATTAATTAACTAATTCATTCATTCATTTGTTTGGTGCTAATAATAGGGCTTGAACTCAGGGCCTGGCTCTGTCCCAGAATTTGTTATCTTTTTGTTTTAGTTTTCTCAAGGCTAGCATTTTACTGCTTGTACCACAGCTCCATTTCTAGCTTTTGTTGTTTTCTTTCAAATCAGAATCTAATGGACTATTTTTGTTGTTTGGTTTGGTTTCAAACCACAATCCTCAGACTTCATCTTTCTGATTAGCTAGGATTAATGACATGAGCCACCAGTGTGGCTTCTACTTCTTCCTCTATACTTATCTAATGCGCATAATTAGATAGTAATTTAAAACTGAGAGTATAGTAACAAGTTGTACAGTGATGAAATTGTCCTGTCAAAACTTCAAGTTAGTAATTTAAATTTCTTCTTAAGACCATACACAAAAAAATACCATGATATAGTATAAGAGAACTCACAATTGGATGTATGAGCTTCAAGAGCTTTTTAATAGATTCATTATTTATTATTACCCAACATTAGGAAAAAAATGTACAATGCAGTAGTAAAATAGAGTCCTTTGCATGACTACTTAAATTCCTGTTTTTTTAAAGACACTTGTTTTCATCTACAAAAGTAGGCGTGTCTATTGGCTTCATGTGGTTTCTATGATTGAAAGTGCTTAAAGAGAAGTCAAGATGTATTAGTAGTCCTTTGCTATCATTAAATCTCACTTTGATAATAAAATTTAAAAAATAATCTGCATAAAATATAATTTCACTGTATTGGTATAGTAAATATTATTCTCTTTGTAGTAACTTTTTAAAAATCAATAGTATTTGGCATCTAATTTGAATTAATTACCCCTTCTTTATTAGAGGTTCATCAACTTGAATGTTATCCAACTAGACAATATTTCACAATATATTGCCAATATTTTGAAAAAAGAATAAATTTATTATTTTCTCATACTAAAACCGAAAATAGTTTAATTCTATGGAAACCCATAACTTTTAAAAGTAAATAAGTTTTTAAGAGGACAGAATATATGAGTTATCCAAAATTCTCATCACTAATAACTATACTCATTTTTAACTTCTCAACATTATATACTTGAGAGATTCAAAACAGTACTTGTTTGCATGTTATGAAATTCTGCAATAGATGCAGTTTCCAATGGGGTGTTATAGATTGAGAAATCAGCAGAAAAATTGCCACATTCTGGTAGAGGATAAAACTATGAAGCATCTGGAGGGGATGTGGACAGAAATGAACCTTACTTCATTGTTGGTGGGAATGTAAACTTGTTCAACCACTTTGGAAAGCAGTATGGAGGTTCCTCAAAAGACTTCACATAGAACTCCCCTATGACCCAGCAATCCCACTTTTGGGCATTTACCCTAATGTTTACAAACAAGACCACACTAAAGCTACCAGCACAACTATGTTTATTGCAGCATTATTTACCATAGCTAAGATATGGAACCAACCCAGATGCCCCTCAGTAGATGAATGGATCAATAAAATGTGGTATATATACACAATGGAATTCTATGCCTCCATCAGAAAGAATGACATTTCCCCATTTGTTAGGAAATGGAAAGGCTTGGAAAAAATTATATTAAGTGAAGTAAGCCAGGCCCAAAGAAACATAGGTCCCATGGTTTCCCTTATTTGCAATACCTAGTATATATATGAGTCAAGCAGAAAAGGTCAGATAATGTGATGTTAGGAAAACGAACCCTTAAATATGTATTTTAATGTTTTTTTTCTTTCATGCATGTGTTTCTAACGCATTTATAAGATTATTTCTTTGTTGCTTTGTATGTCCCTCCCCCACAGTGTAACCCCTGCTTTCACTATATTTGATGTCAGTTTAACTTGTGGACGAGATGGGGAAAAACAAGTCGTTTAAGGATTCAGGTGGACCTGTTGCAACAATGAGAAGTACAAAATGTCATGTCAAAAAAGAGCTTTAAAATGTCGGTGTGGGGGGGGAGGGGGGAAGGATTGGGTGCGGGGGAGGGGGGAGGCTGGGAAGGGAGGTGAAGGGTAAACAAAGGAGGAGGCTGCAATGCTTGGTAAGAAATGTATGCATTATCCTGCCCATGTAATTGTAACCCCTCTGTACAGTATGTTCTCAAATAAAATAAAATTAAATTAAAAAAAAAAAAGAGAGGCAAGGGGTGACAGTGTCCAAAAAAACCAAAAAAACAAAAAAACTATGCAGCATCTGTGATAATTACTTCTTCAAGCATAGCCAATTGTTCATCAGAGTAAACTATTATTTCTATGACCATCAATCCCAAGATTTATGCCATAAAATCACCCTAGACCAACAGTTTCCAACTTGTAAGGTGCACCTTAAAATTCCTTAATTCACATCACGAATAGCTTACTCTATATGATAAAATAGTACACCATTGCTAATGATGCGCTCCTTGTTCTGGAAAGAACACCACAAAAAACCGCATGAATTTTTCCCCAACTGCTATTCTTGAGATCAGAATACTTGCAAATATTATTTATATTTATACTTTAACTATCTTAGATATACAGGATGCTAATATCGGAAGATTACAGTTCAAAGCCCACCCAGGAAGGTATCTTAGAATCTTATCTCCAATAAACTTTTCAGCAACAGCCAGACACAAATGCCACTGAGGTTGAAGTGTAGGGGAGCCTTGAGTATAAACAGGCTCAGAGACAGTGTCCAGGCCTACGGTTCAAACTCTAGGAAAAAACAATAAAAACAAAGAAAACAAACTCCAAACCTCGCTTTTCTCTCAATGTATACAGAGGCATGTAATTAAGGAAATCGCTTCCTGTGTTACATATAGATAGAAGAAAGAAGATGTCATACAATTACTCTCTTCATACCATTTTATACCAAACCCTCAAAAAATTGCTGTTTATCTAAATTTATAAATTTTTAGAAATTTATAAATTTGTTGGCAATTCCGTCTTGATTATTCACATTATCATGGTATACATGAACTTTTGGAATTATCTATTAAGTTCTAATTATAACTCTTTTAAAAGAATATTCAAGGGAAAGAGAATGCCAAAATCATTTGTGAATTTGTCAATTAAACCCTCTACTTAAAAAGAATTTTGTAGTATCCTATAGAAAATGGAATTACAAAGAAAACCAAAGTATTTATTTTAAATCTAAATTCTAATTTAGCAAGGTCTACAAAATTCTACATTAGACGAACTTTGCTATTTCTCCAGGCTTAAGCTTTTGTAATCCTTCATCATTTCTTTGGAATCCATCAGAATGATGCTTACTTACTTTTTCAAATATTTTGATAAGAATCATGAGCCATTTTGCATCTATGAATGTTCTGTAATGAAGAGAACATTTAAAACACAACTGAGGATAATATATGAGTTGCATTTCAATAGGAAACTTGACTTCTCAAAACTAGTGACAAAATTAGCCCAAAATTCCATCTGTGTATTCCTTTCTTGTAGTTTGGTTTGTTTTATCAAAACAAAATTATACTACCTGGTCCGGGGAAGGTATCGCTATGTAATTCCACTCTCTAACCTCCTGTCTTAGTCTGAGTGCTAGAATTCCAGGCTTGTATCACATTGTCCTGCCATAGTTTGTTGGTTTATTTAATCTAGAAACACAGTAGCAATTCTGAACTTCTCCGATGATCTTCTCCACTAAACTGACTGCTCAGATTGTTTATGTACTATTTTCAAAGATGTTCTAAAATTTGACACAGGATATGAACATTTTCAGATGCACGTGCAGGGGTCTCTTATTCATTCCTCCATGGATCCGATCCCATTAATAATGATTACTTGACTCTCTTACTATCTCTCTGGTCCCTACCTATATAATATTCTCAACTTTTTTTAAGAAAGTTCACTTGAGAGTTTTCTAATATTAAATATTATGACTTGATTCTATTCTTACTCAGGACATATTTTCTATTGTTTTCTAACGTTTCTACATATTCTGAGAGTTGTTTCATTTGTGTATTTGTGTGCACATATAAGTGCCTCTATGTGTATGTATGTGTTTTTATGTGTGAAGCAAAGGCCTCAAGCTCTTATTCAGCAAACTTGCTCATGACAGGTATTCCAGCTTTTGGCTGGTTAATTATAGGTAGTGTCTCAAAGCCTGTTCTGCCCAAACTGGATGCAAACTGAACTTCCCAGACTCCTTTACATTCTTAGGTTTTATTTTTCCAGGAGTATCAACTTTTAAACTACAAACATTTTTGTGAGTGTAAAGTCTAACAGGTAGCCCAGATTTTTAACTCAAGCATTCGTATAAAAATGGATGAACATACACATTACATATCCTGAGTGAACACTGTTAGTAAGCCGAGTGGTTGTGAGATTTGAGAATTGGGGTTCAAAGCCAGCCCGGGTAGGAAAGTCCTGGAGACTCTTTTCTCCAACAACTAACAGAATACTGGAATTAGCATTGTGGCTCAAGTGGTAGAGCACTAGAATTGAGCTGAGTAGCAGAGGGACAGCATCCAGTCTGAGTTCAAGTGCCAAAACAACAAAAAAGAACATAAGAAAAGGAAAGAAAAAGAAATGTGGTCTTAGCCACCAGGTTCATTGATAGTATAATCCCTGTTCTCTCAAGATGGACTATTTTTTCCATTTAAGTCCATGCTCTATATCACTCCCATACATCTCCATATTGGACTTGGCTTTATTGTTTCAATGTTGTCTTATTTGTAAAGTCTTCTATATTGTATTGAAACCTTATACTTAAATACAGAACTTCTCTATCTCCTATTATGACAATTGTTTCTCTTCCTGTTAACTCATGTACACTTGGGAAGTAGTGCACAGCAGATACACTCACAAAAAAATGATCTGAGAACCTTCTTCCCATTTAACATGGACCTTAATTTACAGAGCACTTAAGAAGTTTGAATTCAATGTACTCATGGATAATGTATTTATAAGCAATTTAAATTTCATATTTTCTCTTTCCTAAGTTGTCTTTGAAACACGTGTTACCTCATGTACAAAGGTGTCCTTATGCTATTTCAATGAAACCAGAACACATTCATTTTATCTGGAGCAGCACCATAGATTGTTACTGGAAGTAAGTGGAAGTAACTATTACTGGATGTGAAAACTGAAACCAGGAGAGGAATTGAACATAGAGGAATGACAAAGTTCAAGTTAACTTTTGCTTTCCTTCTTACCGTACAAGAAAATAATCTAAGGCTTGAAGGAAACTCTGTCCCTGACTTTTTTGAGTGTATTCTTTACTCCTGTAAAACTTGTCTGTAAACTTCTAGTTGAGAGTATTACAAAAGAAAACAACGTGCCATTTCAAGGCCAGCATAGAACAAAAGGAAATAACTTTGTTTTAACAGTGTTCTACTGCAAAGAAACAAAGACATGGAGATTTTTAAGTGTCTATTACATCTCTCCTGAGATGATTTTCCTATTGCAGAAGTCTGTTATCCATTTCTTTGTTCTGGTCCTGAGTTTTCCATAGCAATAAGGATTCCAAAAAAAGAGGAGTATGAGTATGATCAGCAAAAGCAGCCTCTTCTCAGACAAGTACTCCTTTTAGGAGGGTCCCAAGAAATTCCTGGAGTTTGATTTGTTTGCTTGTTTGTTTAGTTTGTGCTGGTTCTGGGGCTTGAACTCAGAGGCTGGACCCTGTCCCTGTACAGTTTTCTTTCCTGCCCACCTGCTAAAATCTAAATACTCTACTGCTTGAGCCAAAACTCCACTTCTGTTTTTTTGGTGTTTAATTACACATAAGAGTTTGACAGACTCTCCTGCCTGAGTTTGCTTTGAACTAAGATAGTAATAAATCCCAGTGCCATCAATTGTATGGAATTCTCTTTTGAACCAAGAAATATTAGATGAAATTTATCATAAAACTAATATTTGACAATTTTTAAAAGAAGAGAATATGTCCAGCAAAGAAGCCATAACTTAACCCAGCAAAAGTAGGTGCACTGAATCATTTTGGAATTATTTTCTCTGCTTTCGAAGATTACTAGTGACTTCATCATTCCTTTTTGGAAATGAAGTCATATTTACACTTTTTTGTTGGTTGTGGGGCTTGAACTATGATCCTGGGCACTGTCCCTCAGCGCTTCAGCTCAAGTTGAGTACTCTACCACTTTAGCTATGGCACCACTTCTGGGTTTCTGGTGGCTAATTGAAGATAAGGGTGTCATGGACTTTCCTGACCAGGCTGGCTTTGAACCACAATCCTCTGGTCTCAACCTCCTGAGTAGCTATGATTACAAGCATGAGCCACCAATACTTGGCTCATATTTGCATTTAGTGCAGTTAATGACACGAAGTAGACAAAGAATGGAAATCTATATCAATTGATGTGACATTGAAGCTTTTCAGAATAATTTAGTTAGTAATATGTCCTCCTTTTCCATTTTGTTACATTAATGACTCATGAGCTATGGGACCCTTACATTAGCATCCTTTTCTATCTGTGTAGGTGTATTTAGTATCAGGAAATGTTCATAGAGAAATAGAGAAAGACAGATTTTTAGAAAGCAACGAAGATCAGGTATGAAAGAACCGCATAGAAGGCGACACATTTCTCACACAGAGATTAAGAACTAGCTTAAGAGATTTAGAATACTAAAGGCAATGAGGAATAATCATAGTTGATAACTAGTTCTTCAATAACCAAAAATAGTTCCCTAGAACGGTTTCTGATATACCTAACTTACAGGACAAAATAGCAAGCCCACCTTTTTAAAACATAGGATCTCTCTTTACCTACAGTTGTGTTATGCATCTTGCATTCAGTATAGTTATTCTTTTTATTTTGTATCTTATTCATGGATATATTGTGTATTTTATTGAATATGGTGATTGCTATAAATGTGCTGACATGAATGACAACTTATTCCCATGGGTATAGATTTGCCTATGTAGAATTCTCCATCCTCGCTGATACCCAGGACTTTCACAAGACAGGAAAACAGGTGGATTGATTGGCTTCTCACATCAAGGTGAATCTTTTGACAGTTCTGGGATTGGAACTCAAGGCCTAGCAGGCCCAATTGGTAAGTGAATCATGGGGAACACACCAGCCTGTAAGACACTAAGGAGCTAGGCCATTCCCAGGACCTGAGACAGAGCCCTGGTTGGGGCCAATATAGTCATAAATTCATCATTTAAACAGATGATCTATGTTTATATACATGGGTGGGCAGCATCTTGTGTTCTGTGTAGTCATTCTCTTTATTTTGTGTCTTATTCATTGATGTGTTGTGTATTTTCTTGATTATAGGATAACAGATATAACTATCTATAAC
>NW_024871994.1:0-32912 GCF_019054845.1 Dipodomys spectabilis
AGGTGGTATCTTTCTTTCTATGGAAGCATAGTATGTGTGTGCATGTGTGTATGTGAGTGTGTGTGTCTCATTTTCTTGATCCATTCATCTACTGAGGGGCATCAGGGTTGATACCATATCTTAGCTATGGTAAATATTACTGGGATAACCATAATTGTGCTGGAAGCTTTAGTGTGGCCTTGTTTGTGGTCGTCTGGTTAAATGCCCAGAAGTGGGATTACTAGGTCATAGGGAGTATTATGTGTACATCAAGGATAATCTTAGTAGATGAGTAGAATAGCTCAATAACTATGTATATATTACCATATAAGGTGATTCTAAGTGAAATGAACTCCAAGACATGCTCTTTTTTTTTGTTGTTGTTCTCAATGTACTACATGATTTATTTTTATCCTTTTGTGTTTTCCCCACCTATGGTTTATTCCTTGTAGCCACTGTATTTGATTTTGATACCCTGGGTATTGTAAATATGTTGATCTGAACTGGGGAAGGGGAAGGAAAAAAAACAAAATAGTGAGACAAAGGACAAAGGGGGAACCTATGCAACAGTGCTACTCACAAAACAATATGTTGGAAACGATCTTGGGAGGTTCGTTGGGAGGGAAGAGGGAGAAAAATAGGTGAAGGGCTAGCAAGTTAAAAAATAAATTAATTCATTACCTTAACTATGTAACTATAACCCTTCTGTACATTACCTTGACAATAAAATTTAAATAAAAAATAAAATAAAATATGTGAGAGCAGCAATACAGTCGGTGGCACTAGAGGAAATTCTGTACTTTACAAAGAAAAGTGGAACAGATGTGGAGAGCAGCAATTTGACTTTAATGTAGGAAGTCATAAACTATCATACAGATTTTCAGCCTCATGTCAGTTATTAAAAAGGGAAAACAAAATGCATAATCAGCAAACCAATATAGATAAAGTAGAAAACTAAACAATTGAGGCGAAGAGATGACTTGGATCAAGAAAACAAATGACACAATTAGAAAACAATAACAAGATGGTAAGTTTAAAAAACATTACCCATAATTCTATTAAATGTTGTTTAAATCACAATTTGTCAGAACTACAATTCAAATCACAGTTTAATAGTATATCAATTTAATAATAGTTTACTTATTATTGATTACTTCTTATTGAATGTTTACTATATAATTTTACTTTCTGCAGATATAGAAAAGAAAAAGTGAAACTAATTTTAATAAATTAATGTAATAATTCAAAGTGTATCCTACACTTAGCACTCATCTTAACATGAAAAAATAAATTCTTGCACATGACTGTTGGTATTAGGTGGAAGAGTTCAGCATTGTAATAAAATTCACACCACACAATACAGGAGGGTATGACTCCTCTAATCTAGCTTAAATTGTGGAAATTTGAATTTTACATGCATGTTTAATTCCTGTCTAGGTGACATCTAAAACATTTACAATCATATACACGAGGAGTATTTCAGATGATACTTAAAAGTCACATTCATCAACTAAATTTTATTATTTTGTACCAAATAAATATTTAAAGAGAGACTGAATTTCTTAGTAGATGATGGTGTATATGTGCCTGGTTATTCATATTGAGGCTTATTTTATATTTCTGAGATTGTTTCTACAGTCAGATTTTATTTTCCATAAGGGATTAAGTGCATTATATTGGATATATGAAAGTAAACTGAATGTTTATTCCATTAATCCTTTGCCACTTGTCTAATCCCAATATAATTTATCCATGTGTTTGAAGTAATGAAAATAACAGAAGATAAAAGTAAGATAAATCAGTCTGTAGTAGACAAGTATTTTCCCCTTTATTTTCATAGTTGGTCCTCTTTTACACTACAGAATATTCTTGGGAAAATGTGCTCCAGGCTGGCCACAACTGCAGAACATTATGGTTTGATGTATGATAAGAGAAGGAAGGAAGGGGACCTTCCTTCCAAAAGTCTGCTCCATGGAATGTGATCTGCTTCATGGTGCTGAATTGGAAATGAACATTTTTCACAGTCAACCTTGAAAAGCCATCTTGATAGACCATTTCTATAAGTGGTTACAGAGGATTATTGATGGCTTTGCAAGGATGCCAGATTGCCTCATTTTGAGACAATTAACAGGAATTTAGTCAGCTGTTTCTTTGTATCTTTAGGAGAAAAACCCCTTTGACTCTAGGTCAGGGTATCACTGGGACCCCGAGAAGCTACTATCTTGAATAGTAATATTAGACCTCTAAAACAAAAAAAAATACCACACAAAACAAACAAACAAACAAAAACTCCAGTAAGTACAGCACAGCCTACATGACGTCAGGCAAAAACAGAAGCTGAAAGTCATTTAGCTGATAAATAATATATTTTTTATGAGGCAGACTCAAATGAGACTCCAGAGAGATTGTCAGAAAGACTGAACAGAGACTAAAATTGATCACACAAAAATTAGAAAGTAGAATTCCTTGTAGAACAAATAAATCATAGAAAGCCTATGCATGTAAGTACAAGACAGAAAACCAAATTCCAGAAATGCACATTTTCTTAGAGGTCAGCTTAATGAATTATCAATGGAAATCTTTGAATACTTAAATATTTGACCACATGTGGGAGAAGGCTGAAGAGAATGAAAATGTCATCAGTCACATTAGGAAATAATCAAGCAAAGATTTGTTATAAAAAGAGAAAACAATTATTCCAAAAGTAGGTCTCATTTGTTTTGATGTAACAGTTCTTGATTTAGGTGCTAGCAAGCCATACAACTGTTCAGTCCCACAGCTGAGTTGATACTGACTGCAGTATTCCTGCATGAAAGAAAAGAGAAAATTTACAAATTTCTGATGAAATGAGTTGAAGGTGAAGTGTTCTAATACTGATATCTGAGGTTTCGACACCAGTGAAGAGGTGGATTTTCTTTTCTAAAAATCCTCCATTTTTAGCCTGGTGCCAGTGGCTCAGAGCTGTAATCCTAGCTACCCATGAAGCTGAGATCTGAGGACTGCGGTTCAAACACAGCCTGGGCAAGAAAGTCCCTGAGACTCTTATCTCCATTTAACCACCAAAAAACCAGAAGTGACACTGTAGCTCAAGAGATAGAGTACCCACCTTGAGTTGAAGAGCTCAGGGACAGTGCCCATGCCTAGACTTCAAGCCCCTCGAACAACAACAACAACAACAACAAAATCTCCCTTTTCTTGGGCTGCCTACATCTTTTCCTAATATTCAACAAAGAAGCCATTTTTTCAACCACTACCTTTAAGTCCTATGCTAGCTACTGCAAATAGAATGATTTGGTATCTTATGTCAAAGGGTTCATATTTGTGGAAACAAATGCCAGCAGTGGTAACTTTTTTCCAGTCCTTGAACTCTGGACCTGGTCACTGAACATAGTTATAGTTGTAGCTTTCATGTGAGCTTGTTTGTTAATTTTTGGATTATTGCCCATGAGGGGAATTACTGGGTCTTAAGGGAGATGTATATTTACTCTTTTCAGGAAACTCCAAACTGAATTCTACAGTATTTGAACAATTTAATTTCCAACCAGCAGTGTCATAGGGTTCCAATTGGCTGCATCCATGCCAGCATTTGCTATTGTTAGCTTTCTTCATAATGACCGTTCTAACTGTCTTGTTCACTTGTAGATACCATAATTGAATGAATCCATGAAACCTATATTATTCTGTCTGCATTCTTTTGTCTTTTCTCTTGGTAGAATTTTCCCAAGCCTTTCATTTTTCGTCCATATTAAATTTGAATTGCTTTATCGAATGCATTGAAGAATATTGTTGAGATTTTGATAAGTATTGCATTGTTAATAGTTTGGGGTAGTATTTCAGTTTTCACTATATTAATTCTTCCAACCAGGAGCATTGAAAGACTTCCCATTTCCTTAAATCTCCTTCAGTTTCCCTTTTTATAATTTTAAAGTTTTCACAGTAGAGGTCCTTCACATTTTTAGTTAAATTAATTAATTCCCAGCTTTGTAGTTGTTCTTTTGTTTTGTTTGGATTTGTTTTGATTTTGAGGCTAATACATATGAGGGGTTTTTTTGGATTTCAGCCTGGTTCTTCCCATTGTTGGTAACACAGAAAAAACTACTGATTCTTGTGGGCTATATACCGTGCAACATTGCTGAAAGTTAACATCACTTTTACTATCTTAAGGCTGGAAGCTATAGGGTCATTTCATCTGTAAAAAGGGATAGGATTACTTCTTCCCTATTTGCACCCTCTTTATGATTTTCTCTTCCCTATTGCTTTTCCTAGATAGTCCACTACCATATTGAAGAATAGTAGAGAGAGAGGACATTCTTGTCTCATTCCTGATTTTAATGTCTTCATACTTCCACTGTTACATAATTACTAATTATCACTATCATATACATAATCAGTAGTATATTGAGGAATATTTCATGCATTCCTAGCTTCTGATAACTTTTTAAATCATAAAGGGGTATTGCAGGTTGTTAAAAGCTATTTCTACATACATATAGACGATAATGTGTTTCTTGTCCCAGCTTCCGCTGATGGTTTGTATTATGTTTAGTGACAAGAATATTGAATCCAATTATATCTTAGGCTGAAACCTATTTGATCATGCGATATGATTTTTTTGTTAGTGGCAAAAATTGGTTGGTGAGAATATTTTAAGAAGTTCTGTATCAATGCTTACCAAAGAACTGGGTTCATAGTTCTCTTTCTTTGGTGAGTCCCTACATGATTTGGGGAAGAGTCTTATTCTAGCCTCATAGAATGTGTTTTGATAATTCCATTTCCCTTTCTATTCCAGTGAAGAGTTAGTTCTAAGTACTGTAAGTTCTTTGCAGGCCTTAATTTCATGGTAAATTCATTGAGTCCTAGATTTTTCTGGAATGGAAAGTGGTTTATTGACATTTCATTTTCATTACTTCTTATGTGTTACTTCTTGGCTCAGATCAAGTATAGGAAGGCATGAATTTCTCCAGGATTCACCAGGTGATTGGGATACGGTTTTCAAAGTACTCTCATAAACTTCTTAATTTTTTCTTATTTATGTTGTGATGTGTCATTTTTTTCTCTAATTTTCTCTATTTGGGTGAGTTCTCTTATTTGGGGGGGGCGGATTTTATATTATGAAGGTGATATACTGAGGGGTGGGTTACAGTTACATAAGTAATGAGTACATTTTTGGGGAGGAGGGTCCAGTCATGGAGCCTGAACTCTGGGCTTGGGCGCTGTCCCTCAGCTCTTCAGCTCAAGGCTAGTGCTCTACCACTTGAGGCATAGCGCCACTTCTGGGTTTTTTATTTTTGCTTATGTGGTGCTGAGGAATATAACCCAGGGCCTCAGGCATGAAAGGCAAGCGGTCTACCTCTGAGCCACCTTCCCACCCCCATGAGTACATTTTTAACTGTATTACCCCTTCCTCATTTTGTCCTCCTTCCCCCAACCCTGACATCCTACTCCCCCAAAGTTTGAAGTTCATTTCTAACATACCGTCTGTATATCACTGTTGCTTTGGTTAATCTTTGTCCCACCATTTCTGTGATTTCACTTCCCTTCCTCAAATCAGATTAATTTATCTATAAGACAAAAGGTACAGAAATTTAAAAAAAGCAGTGACTACAGGGAATAAACAAAAGGGTAAAAACTAAATAGAAATAACTAAAAACTATTCACTATACAATCATCTTGTATCCATGTCTTGGAGCTCATTTTGATAAGCATCATTTTATGTCGTGATATGCATATTGCTATTGAGCTATTGTGAATATCCTAGACATATTCTAGTTTTTCCAAATGAGTGAAAACCTGTACACTCTGATTCTTTGGGTCTGGCTTGTTTGACTTATGTTTCCCAAGTTATTCCATTTTCTTACTAATGGGGCAAAATCATTCATTCTGACAGAAGCATAAAGTTTTGTGTATATATTCGACATTATCTTGATCCATCATTGCTGGGTAATATAGGAGCTCTATTGAGGAACCTCTATACTTCATTACAGACTATTTGAACAAGTTTACATTTCCACCAATAGTGTAGTAATGTTCCTTTTTGGCCACATCCCCACCAGCCCAGCATCTCTTATTATTAGTTTTCTTCATAATGGTCATTCTAACTGGGGTGAGGGTGGAATCTCAAGGTTGCTTTGATTTGCATTGCTTTTATGGCCAGAAATGTTGCGTATTTCCTTATGTGTCTTTATGCCATGCATATTTCTTCTTCAGAGAGGTCTCTCTTTACATCTTTAGCCCACTTATTAAGAGGGTTGTTATTTCTTGGAGCATTTGTTTTTTGGGTGACATTAACTTTTTGGGCTCTAAATATATTTGAGATATGAGGCCATTGTGCGTTGCAGAGCAACTAAAGATCTTCTCCCAATATTCGTGCTTTTTATCTATTTATATATGTATGTTCTCAGCTTAGTCAGATTTAGTAAAGGTCTATCAAGTCTGTTAATTTATTTAAAAAACCAACTCTGATTTGGTGATTCTTTCTATGTTTTATTTCGTATTTATTTAGTTATTTCTGATTTAATTTTTTTGTTTCTGTCTATTGCTTTGGGTTTGTGCTTCTTTCTGTTTTCAAGGAGCTTGAGCTACATAATTAAAATATTCATTTGAGATTTCCTCAATTACTTGCTGTAGGTACATAGAGCTATAAATTTTCGTGTAAGTAATGCAAATATCAGAGTAGCTGGTATTTTGTGTGTTCATTTTTGTTAAATTCTAGAAACTTTCAGATTTCCATTCTAATCCCTTCAGTGTTGCACTGGTCATTCAGCAAATTTTTGTTCAGTCTTCATGGGTTTGAAAAATTTTTTTTTTGCCTTAGCTGTTTAATACTGTTTATTCTGTTATAGTCTGACAAGAAATGGGAATTCAATTCATTTTTCTTTCAATTTGGACAGAATTTCTATGTGACATAGGATATGTTCTATTTTGAAGAAGCTTCCATGAGCTGCTACGAAGAATGTAAAGTCTGATATTGAATGTATATCCTGTAGATGTCTGCAAGGGACAGGTGGTCAATGTAGTGATTTAGGTCTGCAGTATCTTGGTTGAGTTTTTCCTGCATAACCAATCCATGGAAGGGAATGATGTGTTGAGATGTCTTTTTAGGTTAAGTAGTATTTGGTTGACGAAGTAGGATGCTGCAGTGTTCAGGGCATTGATATTTAGACTTGTTATATCCTCCTAATGGAGAGTTGCTTTTATCAATATATAATGTCTCTTCCTACTAATTTTAATTTGAATTCTATTTTATCTTATGTTAGTAATTCTGCTGTGGCCTGCTTATTGTCTCCATTTGCTTGAAAATTTTCTTTCCAGACTTTTAGTTTGAGTATGTGTTTGTTTTTCTCAATAAAATGTTTCTCTTTTAGATACTACATGGATGTGTCTTGTTTTTTGATACTAGTATCTAATCTATGTCTTCTATTTGGAAATTTAAGTCCATTGATATTGAGAGTTAAGACTGAGAAATATCAGATAAATCCTGCTATGTTATACACCTGCTGTTAGGAGCTGTGCCTCATCTACTCTTAATATATTTACCTTCTTCTCTAGTAGGGAGCATTTTATATAAACAGTTCCTCTTCCTCTTGATCTTCTCTATGTAGGATATATTTGATTAACTTTTATCCTACTGATTTGGTGAAGATACGTTGTTTCAAGTTTTCTTTGTCATGAAATATGTTTATATATCCTTTAAATATAAAGGAGAGTTTGGCTTGGGACCATATTCACGGTTGGTAGTTGTTTACCTTTAATGTTTGTCATATTTAATGCCAGGCTCTCCTTTTTACCATATCAGCTAAGAGATCTGTAATTATTCTGACTGTATATCCTTTATAAATAATCAATCTTTTCTCTATGGCAGCTTTAAGAATCGTTTTCTTGATCGCTAATCATCCTCTAATGGATTATGATGTCATGGTGGATTGTTCAGTTCTAGAATTCTGTTTGGTTTCTAAAGACTTCTCTGCATGAGTTCTCTTCTCTGCATGAGCCTATCTCGTTGGATGTTTGGCATGTTCTCGGCTAGAATTCTGTAATATGCTTCCCATCCATTTATTTTCTTGCTCTTCTCCTTCTTGATACCTATTTCTCTGAAATTTGATCTTCTAACTGAGTCTTGAAGTTCTGGCAAGATCATTTCTTATTTCTTGGAGTTTTTCTAAAGGATTATCTCCTCTTTCTTATTAGGCCTATTCTGTCTTGGACCCTGAGATTATCTTCTATATCATCTATTTACTGTAGAGATATTCTACTTTGTTTTTGATTTCCCTGTCTTCTAATTGGTCATTTTTAGGGGTTCTATCCCTTTATTAATGGTTTGTTTGAGGTCTTGTATTGACTTTCTGTACATTTTTTCTTTGGGTGGGGAAGTTGCGAGGGTTGCTATCTTAGCTGTGTCTTCTCTCATATCTTTTTTTTTTTTTTTTGGGTCCGGTCGTGGGGCCTGAACTCTGGGCCTGGGCGCTGTCCCTCAGCTCTTCAGCTCAAGGCTAGCACTCTACCACTTGAGCCACACTGCTACTTCCGGCTTTTTCTTTTTTGCTTATGTGGTGCTGAGGAATCGAACCCAGGGCCTCAGGCATGCAAGGCAAGTGCTCTACCACTGAGCCATCTTCCCAGCCCCTTCTCTCATATCTTTTAACTAGGCATCCATTTTATTCTTGGACTCCTTTGTATTCTCAGAATTTATTTATCTTTCTGTTTGTAGTCTCCGTGAATTATTTTTCTAATGATTGATTGGTCTCATCTTTTCACGAATTTTTTTGTAGAGGTTTTCTATCTTTCCATTAATTACATTTTTCAGCCGTATATGTAATTATTTTGGTAACTATCCTTGATTGTCTGTTCTAATGCCTGGTTACTTACTGTGTGAATTCTACTACCTTGACATCACTTTTCTTGTATTTTTCTGATTTGTTCTGTCCACTTGGAAATTTTTTTGGGGGGGAATCTATGATCTTAATAGGTGAATCTCTATGTTCTTGGTTGATTTGCAGGTGTTGGTTTGGTCTTCTGTTGTGATTTGCTTTTCTGGAATTAGGTTTTTGTTTTGATCATTAAGTGTAGGAGTAGAAACCAGTTGTGGTGCGATGGTGTGATGTTCATACTTGTGGTTCCAGTGACAGTTCGGACTGTCCAGTGGTATGGTGAATTGTCTCTCTGTATAGAGGTGGATTTCTCTGATGTACATTTCTGTTCCTGCTTTTTTCCATGTTACCCTTTTATTTTCACACTGCAAATGTGCTTTTGAATATGTTGGCCAACACATTCACAGTAGTCACCAGCCTGGCTGGACACCTTTTCATAGATTTCTGTTTTCTTGTGAAGACAATATAAAATCTTTTAAATTGTATATTATAGCTGACTTGGTGTGACCCGCTAGAAGAGGAGTACCTGCTAGGACTCTAAATCTCTATTTTATCAGAGAGAGTTAGAGTAAACTTCTGTTGATCTTCTGTCATTGTTTTTCCTCTTCCTCAGATTTAGTTTTTTTATTGTAGACTTTTTCACACAATTTAGGATTTCTGATTGTTGTATCAGGTTATTTTTGTTTTTCTATTTGTGTTACTTTGAAGTAGTTATTTCAGGCTTGTATTAAGAGATAGTAAAGTATGAAATGCATGTTAATATATTGAAGAAAAGAGAGCGAATATTTTAACATATTTGCTACACAAGTAAGTTAATATTAACCAAAGCTAATTAAAATAATTACTGATTTACATTTCTGAGGATGAGTATAGTACTCCTCGATATATTGGAGGAAAAGACTTTATACTCATTACAACTGAAGACTTATTAAACTAAACTTTCTTCTTCAGAAAAGCAAAAGCTCCATTTCTTTCATATTAGCAGTATAAAATCATAATAGCTGCATGTTGAATTGTTTTCCTCTGCTATTTTCTATTCCATTCTTCATCCATTAGGTATCTAGGGCTTTGAATGACCAATTCCTTAAATACCTATATTGCTTATATTGTGATGTAAATCTCAGTAATATAAATATGAATTTATCTTTCAGTATCAACTTGAGCTACATTCATATGAAATTTATGCAGTCTCAAGCAAGAAACCTGACTTTTTTACACTTTTCTATGTTTTAATCAATAAGCCTATTCTCCTTAGAAATAAGTTCTCATCTTTTATATTGCTCCAGTAAACATCATGTATTTTCAGTACTTTTTCTGAAGTACATATAAAGATTGGAATAGGAAGACACCTTCCCATTATTACTTTAAACAAAATGCTTGGGGACTATTTTATATGGAAACATTAAAAAGTGCAGTGCACATGTTCATACATGAATAAGATAATGGTTAACTCAATCAGACACAAGAACCACCACATCAAGACTCAATTTACTGAAAGGCACCAAAATATTTTGTTCATGAATATCACTCATTTTTAGAATATCAGTAGTCAATACAAAGTTTATATTACATTTGAAATTTACAAAATAAAAATTACACTCAAATTTGCTGTGAATATTCTGTTTCCAGGAATATATTTATTCAGCAAACAGAGAAACAAAACATAAGGGTTCGTCACATAGAATGAAAGATGTAGTAGCGACTGTCTCCTTCAGATCATAAGTACATGCAAATCGTGTGAATTATTCAAAGATACTATAAACATTCATAAGAGGATTTGTGATCAGAAATGATAGGTAAGCAAAGTAACTGGAAAACTGTATATATAAATTGACCTTTCAATAAAAGATGAGAAGTATTCAATAAATGGGCCTATAGAAGATGATTCTGTATCTCTAATACATATAAAGTATTCTACATTTTCCCACATACTCGAGTTCTCTTACCTCAGTTCCTGATCAATATTCTTCTATGTTCATGATGTCAATTCCTACTAAAATAACAAGGTGTATTTTTTTGGTCTCTAGATCCAATACATTTTAGTATTTTGGAACAGTAGCATGAATTCATGGAGTTTGACTTGAATGTAAAGTTTGAGGATATTGTATTCAGAATACTGTTAATCGGCCTGAATCATACAAAGAAACACAGGCTTCTAAGAACAAGGGACTTGATTTCAGGGAGACATACAGGTCCAGTAAATCAACTATAATTACAAAGGAATGGAACTGATCTCTGAGGAATTTAAGCCTAAGAGGTTCTGAATTAGTAATAAATTTCTGGATTATGTGTGTACACAACGAGGGATAAGGTCTAATAATCGATGACAGGTATATATGAAGATGAGCAGAAGAGCAATTAAGTCATCCAAAAAAAGAATGAAAGAGAAGAAAAAATGAAAAGAATGAGAAAGAAAGAAAAAAAAAACAAAAGTTCAGTAGAAATAAAATAAAAATAAAAAAGAACATACACACACATATTCACCTAAAATAAAAATTGTAAGAGGAAAAAAAGATTAATAGAATACAATAGGGTTCTTTTATTTTCATGGGGGGCGGTGGGGGGGGAGCTGAATGGAAAGATCCTGTATCTCTCGTTTGTCCATAACCAATCCCTTGGTGGAGTCTCTGGTCTGCTTGTGGTGTTTGGTTTTTCTGTGGCTTGATTGGTTTCTTAAATCAGTTCGTTTGGGCAGGCAGAAAAATGCTCTGCATTACCCAGAATTTTGTGATCTTCCTCCCAGGATAGTTCAGTGGGAGGGAGATCTGTTTTGAGTGTCACAAAAGAGAAAGATGGCTGTTTCCTATAGTTTGGAGATGCTGTGATGAGGCTAGGTTCTGGGTCGAGTTGAGGCCTTTCAGCAAACAGTAGCTTTTCCCTGAGGGGGTAGATTCTGAGACATTCACAGAGCCCAGCCTGGAGCCATTCTCAAGGTTTATGTTTACTGAATTTCAATTGATTATCTAGGCTGCTATAGGGAGGGTCAGCCTCTGGTTCTGTTTACCCAGTGAAGAAAGACACTCCTTTGAGGGCAGAGTTTTCACTGCCTGGGCTGAGTGACATTCTCCTCCGTGGAGTAGAGTCTTGGTTCCTTTGTAGTCTCTGGTCTGCGATCTGTAGGATAAAGATATCTGCTTCTTGTCATTTCTTGCTGGTGTTGAGTAGAATCTGGTAGCTTGTTGTGTCTGGCACCTTTGTCCAGTATTCTCTGTGTTGTAGGTATGGCGGTGGCGCCGCCGCCGACACCACCACAGACGCAGCTACCAGCAAGAACTCAGGTCTGTCTCCTTGCCTGGATTTTCCCTCTCTGGCCAAACTCTCTGTACTATGATGGCACACTTGGTGTAATTCTCCAGTCTAGGACTGTTCACTGGAACACTAAAACTGATCTCTGTGCGAGAGCTTGTTTAGCCTCCAGCTTTTCTCCGCCATTTTCCAGGAACTACTCTTCTTTTTTTTTCTCTCCAGTATATTTTTTGTTTTGGAACAAGTGTCATGGACTGTACAATCATTCAAAAGGAAGCTTACTCCATTAATTTAATAGAAAAGGAATACAGCCTTCCTGAATCTCAAGGCAACTTTTAGTATAATGTTAATGTGATAATTCACATCATTGAATTTTCAAAGTCGTTTTGATAATTTTTTGTTAAACCATTCATTAAAGAGGTTCTAAATAGCAAGAATAAAAAAACAATGTTCTGTTTTCTAAGAATGTTTTAAAAGCTAGTAATGCAAGAAAACACCTTTTATTTTTCCAAGATTCCACGGTGAAGAATTTCTGTTTTATCATAGCCCTTACCACTGACCCCCTCACTTCAAACTTGTAGCTTTATACAGTTTTATTGTTCCAGTCCAGCTTTCATTTTGGTACTAGCATCTGTAATCTCCTTGTAGTATTTGACAATGAAATTCCATTTGTGGTTAGAGAGCTCAATTCATATTGCCAAAGGCAGACTCATAAGCATATCATAGAGCATAAACTATTGAATATAATTAACGTGATCCTATGCAACTATTCCATCAATTAATATAAATATCGCATAAATATGCATCTTTATATAATTTTTAAATGCAAAGAAATTACATATCTATGTCATAAAATAATTCAGACCACTAGTAGAAGAGACAAAGCTCAACTTTTGCATCATCCCCAATAATTTTGTAAAATTTTCTTTCTCATCAACTTTCACTGCAAGATCTTCTTTACCTAGCAATAAGTTATAAGTCATGTCCTTGGATTTTAGTCATCTTTGAGTAAGCTGTTTTCTTTCCACCACCAGTTAGTCCCTCGTATTAAATACCTGAGGAATAACTTGTCCCAATGTGCCTGCAAAAATAATATCCAACTCGACTATCTGTGCCCACTATTCCCTTGCTTGGTTTGGGAATGGGGTATCAGAGACAGAGGTGTCAGAGGTCAGATGGCTGGAACCATGGTGTTATGAATTATGGGTAGCAGAAAAGAGTAGTAGTGACTAGGATACCAGGTCAAGGGTAACTGTGACCTCAATTGCTGAGTTCCAGAGTCAGGAAATTGGTTAGAAGCAACAGTTTTGCACAGGTTGGGGTAGCTAATACAGTTATCCAGAACTGTTTAGAAGGGAAAAGGAAACATAGACAAAGTGAAAAATAAAAGTTTTGAGGGATTGTGGGGCACAATCAGGGTAACAAGGTCATGGGTGTGCAAACTGTGTAGCCAATATTATGGTAGAAGCAATTGGCATGGTAGCCTGATGTGGTGCAGAGCTCTGGGTTTTCCTGTCCAGTTTTGGCTGTTAGATCTTTAGGCAAACTACCTCCAGCAGCTCATTATCAGCTTGTTGTGTTCAGGCACTTGCCATCAATAAATGTCAACTCCAAGTAGATTGCATTCTTTGACACCAGCTATAGGATCTTTGCCCTAAGCATCCTGAGAGACCACACTCCACAATGCTGCAGAACAGCCTCCACATAGTGAGTTGCAATCACCTCATACAACTCTTGCTGCTACTCTGCAATGTCAATTATCATGGTAGCAAGGGATCTGAGATGTGCTCAGCCACAGTGGTCTGGCAAGCTACCAATTCTTACCCTGTCATTCTGGGAGCTCCCTAGAAATGGGCAAGAGCACTTGCTGATGGTCTTCCAACTTCTCTGTGGCTCTGCACAACCAGACTGTTGTACCTCAGATGGGTTACCTTGATGTTCAGGTGGCCTCAAACGTGCTCTATCTTCTCTCTCTAGGAGCACTTCTGCTTCAGCTGCCTCTCCTTTCCCTTCCACGTAGCTCGCTTCATCTCCACATCCTTAGAATTCTGCTTCATATGAACCTGTGGCTTTCACACCAAGCCCTTCCACTTTCGCATCTACCTCTCTAGCTGTGAATCTGGCACAATAAGTTACATGTATGTTCTGTATGTTTATCAAGATTTGAGCTGGATGGGCTGGGAAGTTGGCTCAGTGGTAGAGCGCTTGCCTTGCATGCCTCGATTCCTTTGCACCACATAAGCAAAAAGAAAAAAAGCCGGAAGTGGCGCTGTGGCTCAAGTGGTAGAGTGCTAGCCTTGAGCTGAAGAGCTGAGGGACAGCGCTCAGGCCCAGAGTTCAGGCCCCACGACCGGACCCAAAAAAAAAAAAAAAAAGATTTGAGCTGGAATCTAGGTGGTACTAGCTAACTGAGAACATGGGGAGCTTCTTAAATACTCCCCTGCCACTCACTGCTCATTGAGAAAAATGCAAATGTGTTGAGGTCAGTCTCTCCTTCTCCATTTCTGTTGAATAAAGTGAAGTCACAATGCAGCTACCAGACAGCTGCTATGTCAGCAAGTGACCAAACCAAAGATAATATAGTGAGGGGATACTGATCAATTGTAGTAGGATAAATGCACATATTTGTGGATATTACTAAGGGCTTTCATCAAACTAGTTATTTTATGTCCAAAATGGCAGACCAATGTTAGGCTCTCCCAGAGATCTTCCTGTTCTGCAAGTCCTGAGGACTCCTACATACAACTCAGACCTAATGATATGGGTGAATAAGAAAGTATGTGAGTATGGATTAGTATTCTGATAGTGTGCTTAGATTTTGTCCTGTCATGACTATGATGAAATCAATGTCCTTTCTCTATATCTCTTCACCATATCTCTTTATTTGGCATAATTGGCAGATTTCCTATTGTGTAATTATCTCCTGTTACTTCAGTGCACAAGTTAAAACATTAAGCATGCCAAACCATGTTTCCATTGTCCTAGTAGATGCTTTGCCTTCTAGGACCTTCCTTCCAGGTAACTCTCTGTTTAGCATATTGCACAATGTCCCAATCAATGAAATAATTTTAAGCCTAGGAGAAAATCTCCATTTATAAAGCAGTACACATAAGAAGCAGAAGATGCCCTACACTCAAATGCTCCTGGAGAACAGAATGTAAAGGTGTCTACACAACTGGGAAATAGGATTCTGAGGGGTGGGAAGGGATGAGTTTAGATAGCAAACTTAGAAGTAATTATACGTTTCTGAATTCCTAAACTTATTTCCTTCTGCCCCTCAGGTCCAATTCAGGAAGTGGTGGAATGTTTATGATCACAAAAGAGTTTTTAATCCCAGACCCAAACTCTAGGTGTTCTTGTTACATCTTCCCACCTGCCCCTGATGTAAATGGTCAGAAGGGCAAAGAGGAAGGGAGCCCCATGCTCAGGAATATAAATGGAGCTTACAAGTGACTTCAGTCTCTGACTTTCTGTTTTGAAGGTAAGATAAAAGGCAGTTTGGGTTTCTACGAAATCAGTTTCTAGGAGGCTCTATGACTCCTTCAGAACTTCTTTCCCTCCTTCTATGTTTTGACAGCAACAGTTAGTACAGTGCTTCTGTGTCTTAGGGGAAATCTTTCTCTTCACACAATGCTTAAAGTAGACAATAGGTGGAAG
Organism: Dipodomys spectabilis; assembly: GCF_019054845.1. NCBI lineage: Eukaryota > Metazoa > Chordata > Mammalia > Rodentia > Heteromyidae > Dipodomys > Dipodomys spectabilis. The sequence goes on from NW_024871994.1 coordinate 15,750, forward strand.
CTGACATTAAATCAAAAAGTATGAAATAGCACACTGTGAGTGCTTTACCTGAATTCCGGGACCTGACAAATTCCCAATTCTAAAGAGAGCGTGATTATGTGTGAGTATTAACAATCTCCACTGAATGGTGAGCTTAGAACACTATTCCAAAGGCAGGTTCTGTCCAGGTTATTAGGATGTCTGAGATCTACTGGATCAATGAACTTACAGAAAATGAAAGACAGAAAAGTTTTAGAGATTGAGTCCCAAAAGAAGAAACTAGACCAAGAAGAGAAAACTTCTCATTGCTAGAAAAGGAGGAAGACTTAACTAGGAGAATGTTTTTCTTAATACAGACAGGGGTATCATTAGAACAAAGTTCTAAGTTGTGGCTCATCTGTAGAAACTATCAGGTAAAACCTCACTGAAGCTAAAAATAAAACTTATATAATTAAAAAAAACTATTTGGATTTCAGTACTAACATCTGCCTTAAGGGGTGTGATTGTGGTATGTGTGTGTGCACGCACGTGTGTGTGTGTGTGCAAGCACCTGTGTGTGTGTGTGTGTGTGTGTGTGTGTGTGTGTGTGTGTGTGGTGTCTGAGATTATGTATGGAACAGCATTGGTTCTTGAAAATCATCATATTGACACTATCTTTTACGTTTCCCATTCAAGTCTGTTGGCATTGTAGCTCTACCACTTGAAACACACAATTCTGTTTAACTGGAGATAAACATGTAATGAATATGTTAACCTAGGTTGGTTTCAAACTATGATCTTCAGATCTTACTCTCTGGAGTAGGTAAGGTATAAGAGTGAGCCACTATGATTAGCCCTGTATTTCCAGTAAGTTACATAATCTTTCTGAATCTCGGCTTCTTCCTGTGTGGAAAGTGAAAAGAATTAGTTTGTTGACCTTAGAATCGGGTGGAAGCTATGACTGGGTGCAGGAAGTATACATGTTTGGGATGTGTGTACAGAGCCTGACAGTCTCATAAAACTACTGATGTGTATATTGAAATGTATTCCAGGAATTGGAAACAAGAGGGATTTTTCTGTTCTTGTTTATCCATTTACGGACATTGAGGGAGTCAGAGATATTCAAGGAGAACAGGGAAACAAAGGCAGCACTTGTACTCTGTAGATACTGTATTCACATTGAGCTATACCACTGTGGACAGGGGCAGGAGGGATGAGATTTTCAAACAAGAAATGAACTCATTACCTAACTTACAATAGGTTTATCTGTATGTACACTTCCTTAACAATAACAATTTTAAAAATACAGGTTGATGACTTTCTCCTCCAGCTTTTACAGGTTCCCTTAAGACTCAGGCCCACCAATGGAGTTTTTGGTCAATTTATTTGATAATTAACATAAAGCCATAATCTCTTAAGAAATGTTATAAAAAGTATTTCGTTCTTAGTACCGGTTTCTCTATGTGTGGCAATTCTACATGTTGTTGGCAGAGCTAATGTTTTACTTTCTGTTTTTAGTATTTGTCAGGTGCTGTATCTTAGCAACCTGCCCCTACCCAAAATGGTAATCAAACTTTGAAATTAATGTACTTGAGTATAAGTTTCATTTATTTATTTAATTTGTTGTTGTTGGTGAACTCTGGGTCTGGTCATTGTCCTTCAGCATTTCAGCTCAAGACTAGTGCTCTACCACTTGAGCCACAGTACCACATCTAGCTTTTTCTGCTTAGGTGGTGCTGTGGAATCAATCCTAGGGTCTCGTGTATTCAAGATAAGCTGTCTACCACTGATCCACCTCCTGAGCCCCTATGACTGATATTTTTGTGCATGGGTGTATCAAACAAACCTATTGAACAAATGCATTCATTTGAAACTAGACATATTCAAAATTATGAATTATCAGATATTTTAACGAATAAAACAGTTATCATTTACTAGGAATTGTTTGTCTCCCCATGCTATAAACATGGAGGAGTTATTTTAAACTAAAACTACAAAATAAATTTTAAGATCTTTGTGCAAACAAATCTGTCCAGGTGTTATTACGTTAAACAGAGAATTCAAATGATTTTTCCTCATGAATACAGATATCAAAGGTCTTATAATACTTATTTCAAATCGCAAATTAAAGGGAAAATCAGTCAGGAGGTAAAATTTATATTGAATCTTAATTTTTGAAGAGGAAAAAAAGATCCTAGATGGCAGACTAAAGACAAAGCAATATCAGAGCCCTATATGCTCAATAAAAATAACGAAGTTTTAATTGAAAATTTGAGCTGGAATGTGCACATCAGGCAAAGGCAAGCAATCAGATCATAAAACCAACCAAAAAACACCACAATTATATCTCAGAAAAAGCAGACAAATTCAGACCAGGGCTCAACATCCTTATCCTTGATTTCAATTACACACACACACACACACACACACACACACAAGAATGTACACAACAGCTCAACCTACTCATATCCACACAACATGAACCAAAGATCTTCCTGTAATATTTGAAACTTTAAAACTTTCAAGTCTGGTAAATAATTGATAACAGATGCATAAGCAATTATTTTCTGAATAGATTCTGCTATGGAAATGAGAGTTTATGATGGTTATAACTACTTAAACATTTCTGAATCTTGAATTAAACAAGAGATAATTCCAATTTTGGGACTATATTTCTACCAGCTATTCTTCAAAGGCTTAGTAAGAATTTACAAAATCAAAAATTAAATATCAAATTAATACAACTAATACTTGTGTAAGTGAAGTGAAAGACACTGATCAGAGACCTATGATCCCTCCATTTCTAAGCCGGCTACACATTGTGGAACCTTTGATTCTGCTGGGCCAGGCCCACAGTTGTCTACCCCAGACTAGTGGCCCTGCTGGGTTTGGCACTGGGAGTTGTGTGGAGAGGTGGGGAGGCCGCGGGGGAGGTTGAGTTGGAGTTGGGGATGGGAGTAGTAGGGAGAGTATGGGAGGCCCTGGCAGAGGCTGGTGAAGGGAGGAAGGAGGCAGTAGGCCAATGGCTCAGGAAGCAGCAGCCCCAAAGGCAGCTGGGTTCTGGGGAGTGTCTGTGAGGTGCAGAGTTTGGCCCCTGGGGCCTCGTGGCTGGGTGAGGAGAGGAAGGAGTCTCAAATCCCACCAAAATAGGCAATGAGAAATGAGACAACCAGTGGCTGAAGAATTTCAAGAAAAAAGGCAGTGACTTGCAAAGGGGGTGGTCAGTGGCTATAAGTATGTCCACAAATTAAGGCATCAATCTAGCTTGTGGTTACAACTAATTGAATCCCTTATTGTTAGGGAGCAGAAGGGAGCAATAGTCATTAGAACCATAACACAGACTTCCATCTTGTTTCCAAACTTAATCTTTTAGTGTCCAACAGCTCGAACTTAAATACTCTTGAAATAATAACTCATACTCATGTCTTCCCTTGACTGTTTGACCTTTCCAGAGCACAGTTCTCTGCCTTTTGATTTTTGTTTGGGATGGCTTCCCAATCTATCCTTTTCCAAGTCTAACATCTTGACTTCAGAATCCCTCAAAAGTACTTTGATAGATGCATTATTTTGAAAACTATATTTTTCTAGAATAGGTTCAATTTTAAAATTTTATTTTATTTCAAAAATACTGTACAGAGTGGTTACAGTTACATGAGTAAGGTACATTCCTTACTGAATATTGTTACCCACACCATTGTTGTTCTCCTATCCCTTCCCATTCCCCTATACCTCTCCCCACCCCAAAGTTGTAAAATTCACTTCCGATATAGTGTCTTTTGAATATCATTGTTGCAGTGGGTCACTCTTTGTACTTCTTTCATCACTATAATTTTTCCCTTTCCTTCTCCAAATCAGATAAATGTTTATACAAAGTTGAAGGTACCAGAATCAAGAGAGAGATTGCCAGGGATAAACCAATGGCAAAATACAAATAAGACAAATGAAATAAAATAAGATCTAGATGGTCTACTTTACTGACATCAAGGTTGACATCTGAAAAAAAAAGACTTTTTCCATGTCTTGGAGTTCATTTCAATTAGCATCATTTTATAAAGTCAAATGTACACAGCTCTGGAATGAGCAATCCCACTCCTGGGCATTTGTTGAAATGATCTCAAGCTTAAATACACTAAATCTACAATTACGTTTCTGGCACCATTTTTAGTTTTGTTTTGTTTTTTGTTTTTTTTTTTTGGTCTGCTTGTGGGGTCTGAACTCTGGGCCTGGGTGCTGTCCCTCAGCTCTTCAGCTCAAGGCTAGCACTCTACCACTTGAGCCACAGCGCCTCTTCTGGCTTTTTTCTTTTTGCTTATGTGGTGCTGAGGAATCGAAGCCAGGACCTCAGGCATGCAAGGCAAGCATGCTACCACTGAGCCACCTTCCCAGCCCCTGGCATCATTTTTAGAACCATTCAAAATGACCCTCCATAGATGAATAGATGAAGTAAATGTGGTATACGTACACAATGGAATGTTATGCTTCTATCAGAAAGAATGACAAAGCCCCTTTCATAAAAATGGAAAGACGTGGAAAACAATCATATTATGTGAAGGAAGCCAGACTCCAAGAAACATAGATTCCATGATTTCCCTCATTTTATTAATATATGCTTAGGATAGTCCTTAAACTCTTAATATTCCTTTTTTTCTCTCTCCCTCTTCCTCTCTCATTCCATTGTGTGTGTGTGTGTGTGTGTGTGTGTGTGTGTGTGTGTGTGTGTGTGTACATGTATGAGCATGCATGCATACACACACAGAAATTAAACTGGACTCGGAGCCTCAAACTCTTGCTTGGTTTTTTCGCTCATGACATTCAGTGTACTATTTGAACCAAGGTTTCACTCTGCTTTGATTGAATAATTGAACATAAATGTCTCATAGATTGCTACTCCAGCCATCTGTGATCCATGAGCTTCCAATCTCAGGCTAGTGACTATCTAGGAATAGGGATGAGGCACTGGTATCCTCTATTGTCTTTTGCTTTGTTTTGTTTTTGTTTTTTGTTGATTTTGTGCATCCAAAATCTGTAAGGAAAACAAATCATTTATAATCAGGACTATTCCCATAAAATGTGTGTTGTTTAAAGATTACCTTAATAGTGTTATGCTTTTGCATCCACATTATGTGATTTGATTTTTTGAACTCTGTTGTTGCAAACAGTCAAATCATTTATATACAATTTGAATCTTATTGTCTTGGTTTATAGTTTGTTAGGTGTTTCATAACAGAATTTATCAAGGTTTAACTGCACTACTGAAGAAGCTCTTTATGATTATTCAATGTATTGTGAGTCATAAATTCTTCACTTCTTGTGGCACCGTATGAGTACAGATAGTTTCCTATAATACCTCCACATAGTTTAGACCACAATGCCATGCACTCTTCTGCCAAATATGCAAGGGCATCCTTTGTAATTCTCCTTTCATTTTCACTGTTCTTGTCTCTACTCTCCCATGCTAAGTCCTGTCATGATCTTGTTGATTTTCTCTCTGTTACATTCATCTTTGCATCTTAGGAATTACTGTTAGGCACTACTGTACTTCTGTCCATTCTCCTTGTGTTTCATATTGTACCCTTTTCACAGCGGAGGGCCAGAGATTGGGGATATATTTTTCACTCTTTTGCTCAGATATCTATCTTTACTATCTAGAAATACATTCATTGAATTCTTTCTGTAAAGTCTAATGTCTTGAAAATGAAACTGCATTTTCATGACTTTGTTATTTGGCATTAGAGAAGAACATAGGTCAGTAACTGATTTAGGTAAAATAAGATTGCAATCAAACTTCAATAGATATTGTTCACTGGATAATATTTACTTCATGGTCTGCCTGCCTGCTTCCTTTTCACTGTTTTTTTTTTAATGTAGCCTTTTCTTCTGGAAAGTATTTATAGGCCTATCTAGTGAAGAGCAATTCCTACTGTAATTAGTCATTAATTTTATTCCAACTTCATTTGATAGATCCTTCTGAGTTTTTTCAGGGTCTGTATAATAGTGTTTCACATTCTTAGATATGTTTTTAACATCTATGCATCCAGTGATAAAAACACATTGCTTAAGTCACCATTTTGATGACTGAAAAGAAACCATGCTGCAAACTCACTATATGACATTTTTCTGGTTTTAAATTCTTTTAGATTAGAATTGATACTGGAGAATGAACATTCTGTGTACAATTTTATATTTTCCTAATTATTTTAGTATACTTTCCAATATTGTATAAAGTTAAAACATTACTATTTACTTAGTTTTAGGATTTCTAAAGTGGTCAAAGTAAAAGTTCTATCCATTCACAATTTTAAGACAATATTGTCAATTACGACCAAGTGAGATATTTTAAACTTTTATTTGTGGTCCTTAATGTTGGTGCTTGGAAATCAATTCTAGTCCTTCATTTGTCTTAGTCTACTGTGTGCCTCTGAGCCTGATTTGACCTGTGGTTTTATTTTCACTCAAAAAGAATAAGGAAAAATTTCACTAGGAAGGAATTATTACTTGGGTCCTTTCTCCAGTATCTCTCGCATACATAAAAGTTATAGGTCTACACTGACAGAAAATGGTGTTCTTATATGGTATTTATTAGTGGTAACTGTTTATTTCTTGTAGCCCCACTCTTCACTAAGTATTGTCCCTTTCCTATTTCCCCTTGCCATAAAACTTGACTGGATCCACTGGAAACCCACTTCCAGGCAGCTTCCTCCTTAAAAACCTAACCTTAACTAATGTATCCCCTGGTAGACCTGCTATAAACTTTCAAAGGCCTGACTGCAACCAGACTCCTTCCTGAAAGCCCTCCTCTGCTATAGGGAAATCCCTCTTCCACTCCACTCTTTCCTGGAATCCCTGCTCTGCACCACCAGAAACAAGGCCACATCCATATCTCCTTCCATGTCCCACCTTACTGCACCAAGAACCCTGCCTACATCAGGGTCCTCTCTCCAATCCCCAACGCATCCCCCATATACCTCGCCCCTAACTACTCTAGTCCCTCATAGTCCCATTGCTCCCATATTCTAGTACCTCCAAGCTCCTCCCATCGCTTTCATACCCCAACCCCAAATAGCCTTCTCCCTCAAGCCCCTCCTGGTTTCATCAGAAACTCTGCCCATAACTAGCCTACTTATAAGTGTCCTAACCACTCAAACACAGCCCTGAAACTACCTCTTCCAACAAAGCCTATCCTGCTATACCAAAAACCCTTCACGTCCCTATAACTGCCCTTGAAGCCCTGCCTTACTTGGCCAGAAGCTTCTTGCACAGCACATCTTCTGCCTGGAAAGCCAGCCCTGCTCCAACACAAGCCTTTCTACCTCCCACATCTACTCTCTCAATGCCCTGCCTTGCTCCACAGATAAACCCACCCCGTATTTGTTCCTCCCTCAGATCCACACCCTATTACACCAGATTCCCTTCCCATAATTATCCTACAACATTGCAGCCCTTCCACTCCTTCTCAAAGACCCTCCTCCAACTAGCCCTATGGCTCCAAACCCTGCCCTGCTCCTGAAAAACCCCACTAGAAAACCCCCAGCACACTGTGCCATTTCTGGACACTCACATTGGTCCACTGGAAACCACTGGTCCATTTGGCTTCCTTCTGGAAGCCTAGAAAAGCCCCTACCACATTGTCCGAACTCTCAACACCCACATTATTCCATTGGAAACCACTGCACCAGTTGGCCTCCTTCTGGAAGCCTCACCAGGCTCAAGTGTAAATCCCTGTCCCTCCATAATCCCTTTTGGAAGATTGCTTTGCCGTACCTGAAACCCTGTCCAAAGTCCATGTCCTGCCTTGCAAGACTAAAATCCCCACCCAACCTTACTCCTCTTTTCGAAGTGGTAACTGGCTACACCAGGAACCACATCCAAACTAGTCTAGTGCACTGGATCCTATCACTACTCTCACAAAGCCCTGGTTCTGAAAAACACCTCCATACATTGCGACTACATTCTGCTCTTCTAGAAACCCCACCTCCACCCTAATACATTTCCCAAAGGCCTGCCATTCTCCACCAGAAACCCCACCCCTTACTAGCCCATATCTTCCTAGTGTTACCCTGCCCTCTCAAAGCCAGACCCTGAAAAGCTTCACCCTCATATCTCCGCATTCCTGCACCAGAATCCCCACCTTCTGTCAGCCTCTTGCCTCTGTTTCCTGCCCTGCCTTATGGGAAACCTCACCCTACATATCTCACAAGGTCTCACAGTGCTCTACCTGCACCCCTCCTCTAACTAACTTCCTCCTTTGTAGCCTTGTTCTTTCTTCTCAAAGCTCTGCCCCAAACAGCCTCCTCCTCAGTGACTAGTCCTTCCTCCACTGAAAACCAGTCCACCTACCTGGGCTCCACCAGAAACCCCACACCACCTTCATCCATGAAGGTCCCATCTAGTAACTTTTATTACAAATGTGATTTTATACTGGCCATAGAATTCATACTAATCAATATGATAGGAAATCAGTATTGCAAAAAGGCAACAGAAAATTAGATAGCTCTTAGTGGCCTTAGTCTAGTTTGGGGTTCTGTTACCCGGTAGATACATATTGTGTGAAAATGTGTGAAGGTGATTCCTCTTATTGGAAAGCATTCTTTGAAGTATAAGTAAGGTTTCATGAGTGATCATCATTTTATTTCTAGAAAATTTGTGCACATTTGTGCCCATTAACATAAAAAAAATATTAGTTATTTTAAATCCTCTGGTTTCGTTGAGACAAGAGTATTAGTGTGTAACAAGATGAGTTTCAACTCATCTGTCTAATGAATAATTTTGGAGTTTCTTACCTTACTATGTACTAGAGATTTTAGTAATAGAAATTCTCTACCAGAATCAACTTTGAATTTCCTCCTTCCACTACAGTGCCCTTTGGAAAAGTTTGAAGTGAGATTATACAGGTGAAATGCCAGAAATAAAAACGTATTTGAGATCATAACAAAATTATGATGAAGACCCCATCCAATATGCTTTTTATTTTCGAACAAAAGGAACGTAAGCCTATTTAACTGCAGACTTTCTGAAAACTAGAAGACAAAAATATAAGAAATGGCCTGTTATACCATGGTTCTGAAAACAAAACCAAAACAAAGAAAGATAACATAATGAGACAGAAAGGAATGAAGAACTTCTACATGTGATATATAGTGTAAAAAACACACTGATTCAGGAAAAAAAATAATTTCGGTTGCAGTGTCTTGTTGTTCAATATATTTAATTGTAAATATTGCTCTTTGTTAAGCTGTGACTTAATATAGGTCTCAGCAGGTATCTGCCCAGGTAATTCTGTAGTTAGTCTATTTCATTATTTCAAGATCATCAGGATGAAAAACTCCACACACCTTAAGACACACCTGCAACATCACTAGACATACCCTCGTATTGGTCCAACAGTGTAAACCAGACCTGTGTTTTACCGAGATTTGTATGTTGTATGGTATGGTTTATTCAGGCTGAAGAGCTAAAGTAACTCCAATTTGAGATTATCCCCACTATCTTTTGCTAGGCTGCCCTCAGAGTAACCCCAAGAGAGAGAAAAAAAACCCAGGCTGCCACCAGCCCGCCCTACCATTAAGAAAGCAGAGCAGTTGCCCAAGTGTTCCAGGAACAGAACATACTAATAGTTCAGAAAAAGGGCAAAGCGGTTTTTGTGGACTCAAAATAATCATGTAACTATTTGTGTGGAAATTCCCTAAACTTGTTTATTCAATAATATAAAAGCTGTGCTGATTTTGTGCTCAGGGACTCTTAGAATCATGGGTTACCCAGTGTGCAGGGGACCAAGCTTAAGCTTACAAATAAATGACTCTTTTGTTGTTCGCAATGGTCATGGTCTCCGGTGGTCTTTGGGGGTCCCAAGTCCATACAACATTTCTGGGGGCTCATCTGGAACCAGCCTCATAGGACCCTCTAGACGCCCCACCACAGAATCCCAAAAATCCCAGCTCTTAAGTCAAGGCATTGACGTTCTGTATATTTGGTTGCCAGCAGGTTCTGTATCTGTAATTCAGGTTTCCCTAGGGGTCTATACTCTGGTTGGCAAAGTGTCTTGGTAGACACGCTATAAGACTGCCAATGGGCTCTGTGAGTAGACGTCCCCAGACCCCTCTGGGTAGATTGCTGTTTAGGACAGACATTTTTGGGAAACTCTAAGTCTGTAGACTGGCACTTTTTGGTTGGCAATTTACAAAGCTGCAGTGTGCCTTTGTAAGTTGTGTCTTTGTGTTGAGTGTTCTGTTTGTCATTTGGAGTTTATCTTAGCCTTAGGCCTTGGCTCAGGGAGGTCGGAGTATCAGGGAGAATCTGCCAGTCTGAGGGGATGGCCTCTAGGGACTGATTTCCCTAGGCCCAAAATGACTTGGACTTCTCTTCAACCTTGGAAGGCACCTGGGTCTACAAATGTTGATGAGATGTCACCCCATTCACTGAAACCTGATTGTTCTCTGTTGTATGTGTCCGGAGATAGGGAAGTTCTGGTTGAGGGTGGCAGGCCTACTCAGCAGACTCTGCATCCATTTTGCTGAGTGAGAATGGCACAGAGTTCTGGTAGAGATAAAATCAGCCTTTGGTTATTGTGTTCTCTAGTTCTGTTTTAGAATTTGTACTAAAATTTTTAATGTTTTAAATGTGGGTTTTTGGTTTTAGTGTTTTTGTTATTTATTTGAAAATCTCTGGGGGAAAAAAATTTCCCGCCTCCAGCTGAGTTCAGTCACATAGAAGGATGTGTGCCTGTTTTGACTTTTCAGCTAGTCCCGACAAGGGAAAGTGCTTTTGTCTAAAATTGGATAAAAGTGGATGAACAAGTTTACACACTCACCAACAAGGCAGTAAGGTTCCCCTCTGTCCACATTCCCTCCAGCATCTGTTGTTATTAGAGTTCTTGATTATAGCTATTCTTACTGGGGTGAGGTGGTATCTCAATGTTGTTTTGATTTGCATTTCTTTTATGGCTAGGGAGGTTGAGCATTTCTTCATGTGTCTTTTGGCCATCATTATTTCCTCTTCAGAGAAGATTCTCTGTAAGACGTTAGCACAATTATTTATTGGGCTGTTGTTTCTTTGAAGATTTGTTGTTGGGGGATTTAATTTTTTGAGTTCCAGGTATATTTTAGATATGAGACATTTGTCTGTTGTAAGGCTAGTGAAGATCTTCTCCCAATCCGTGGGCTTTCTAATGATCTTGCTAGCTATGTCCTTTGCCATACAGAAGCTCTGAAATTTCATGCAATCCCATTTATTCAAACTTTCTTTGATTTGTTGTGCTTCTGGATCACTATTAAGAAATTATCAGCCTGTGCCAAGGAGATCTAGGGTTTCTCCTACTCAATCCTGTAATGATTTCAGAGTGTCTGCTTTTACTCTGAGGTCTTTGATCGATTTGGAGTTGATTCTGGTGCAGGGTGAAATATAAGGATCTAGCTTTAGTTTTCTACAAATAGTTAACCAATTTTGGCATCACCATTTACTGAAAAGGGTGTCTTTCTTTTATTCTATTTTTTTAGCTCCCTTATCGAAGATTAGATGGCTATAGGTCTGAGGGTTCATTTCTGGGTTTTTGATTCAAATCCATTGTTCCTGAGGTCTGTTCTTGTGACAGTACCAAACTGTTTTAATTACTATGGGTTTGTAGTAGAGTTTGGAACTTGGTATTGATATTCCTCCAGCACTGTTCTTTCTGTTGATAGTTGATTTAGCTCTTCGGGGTCCTTTATTGTTCCATATGAATTTTTGGATTGCCTCTTCTATTTCCTTGAAGACTGAGATTGGAATTTTGATAGGTATTGCATTGAATTTGTAGATAGCCTTGGGAAGTATTGCCATTTTCATGATGTTGATCTGTCCAATCCAGGAACTTGGGAGGTTTTACCACTTTCTTAGTTCTGTTTTGAATTCCTTTTTCAGGTTTTTAAAGTTTTCATCATAGAGCTCCTTCACTTCTTTGGTTTAGTTAATTCCTAGGTATTTTATTTTTTGTGGAGCTATTCCCAATGGAGTTGCTTTTGTAATTTCAGCTACACTTTTCTCATTGTTGGAATACAGAAAAGCCATTGATTTATGAGGGTTAATTTTATACCCTGCAACTTTGCCAAAGTTTTGAATCAGCTTGAGCTATTACCCAGCAATCCCACTTTTGGGCATTTACCCAAATGTTCACAAACAAGACCACACTAAAGGTATCAGCACAACTATGTTAATTGCAACATTATTTACTATAGCTAAGATGTAGAACCAACCCAGATGCCCCTCAGTAGATGAATGGATCAAGAAAATGTGGTGTATATACACAATGGAATTTTATGCCTCCATCAGAAAGAATGACATTGCCGCATTTGTTAGGAAAAGGAAAGACTTGGAAAAAAATTTGTTAAGTGAAGTAAGCCAGGTCCAAAGGAACACAGGTCCCATGGTTTCCCTTATTTGCACTAACTAGTATATGTCTGTGTCAAGCAGAAAAAGTCAGATAATTTGAATACATATTCAAATGTATTTTTCTTTCATGTGATTGTTTCTAACACATTTATAAGATTCTTTCTTTGTTGCTCCCCCATGGTATAACCCCTGCTTTCACTGTATTTGATGTCGGGATAATTTGTGGAGGGGAAGGGAAAAAACAAATCGTTTAAATAGGGATACAGGTGGACCCATTTCAACAATGAGATATACAAGTCGTTATGTCAAAAACGAACTTTACAACTTAGGTGGTGAAGGGGAGAGTAGGAGGAGGATTGGGTTGCAGGGCGGGGAGAGGATGGGAAGGGATGGGAAGGGGAATCAAGGAGGAGGCTACAATTCTTAAAATGAAATGTACTCATTATCTTGCCCATGTAATTTTAACCCCTCTGTACAGTACTTTCACAATTAAAAAACACATTAAGAAGAAAAAAATAAATAAAAATAAAATTGGATATAAATCAGGACAGTTTAGTTTCAGGTAACCCCCCCTCCCCCGAGCTTTCCTCCAACAGAAGTGAGTCAAGAGATCAATTGGTGCAATGACTTGCTAAACAATCAAACCCTGAGAAAATGAAGCTCTATAAAATTGCTTAGTTTAAAAGAAATATTGTCTTAAATTTTTATTTGAAAACTTTAAAAAATATTTGTAAAACTGATTTTTGGGAGCTTAAAGATCTGAGTGTGTTTTGTATGTGTTTGTGAACATATTCATAATAGAAATTAACAGCATGATGTAACAATTGGGTGAGATTAAGTTTAAAATTCAAAAGGTTATGAGGTTTGGACATTACCAAAACATTTTTAAAGCATTTTCACATGGTTTTAAATAGCTTTTTAAGGATGCTTGAACTTTAAAATTAGAAAATCTGGTATTTTAGAATGCATAAGGCTGTTTATACTGTAATTAAGATATCTGGCTTAACAAAAAGGAGAAACTTAGAAGCTAACAAAAAATCTGTTTTTAGGAGTGAACAGTGAACAAGCAGAAGTGAAGTTCAGCTGATCCTGCATGGTAGAACAGACCATGGGAGGAGTCCACCCATAGTAAAAGAGGGCAAACTGGCTCAACAGCAGTTCATCTAACCCTAAAGTGTCGGATTGTGTGCGTGCCCATTCCACAGGAAGGGCCAAGTGGCCCATCTTTATTCTGTCCCTTTTCCCTTCACATAGACACTGGAAACATGATGGTAAAAATGAGTGATGTAAAGATCTGATTAGCATTGCTAAAACTGCCCCTTGGATGTATTAAAATTAAAATTAAGAAGGCCTTAAAAAGAGGGTTAAAATTTTATTTGTGTAATGTGATTTGCTCTCAATGATATTCTGCCATTGTGTGTTTTTTTTAAGGCATAAAGATGTTACGTCTAGCTTCTTGGTATAGTGATGGTGATTGTAATTTTTGCATTAAGAAAAAATGTTATTTGAGTTTAAAAGATTTCATGTGTATCTGTTTTAAAACAAGCAGCCAAGAGGAAATTAGTGACACACTTAGCCTTGAAAGTTCAAGGGATTTTTCAAAATGCAACTAAAAACTAAAGTATAGAATATTAAAACAGAGATTAATAGGAGGCTTATAAATTAGGAATGGGTTTCTGTATATAAAATTTAAAAGTATAATTGTTCTAAACATTTGCCTCAAAGTTCAAAAAGGAAAAATTAGGATTGCCAAAATTATTGCATAATTCCTATTTCAGTTTGCTTTCATGGTTTTTTTTGTAACAGTTCTCATCAGGCCCACAAAAAGGAGTGAGGATTCTTGTCAGTTTGTCAGATGTAACTTTGGCTCTTAATATATTTCAGGTAAGAATATGCTTAAGACTACTTCTATTTTGAGGATCTTGTTGCTTTTAATTGGAATAAAGTGGCATTTTATGAGATTCATTGATTTGTAACTGGTTAGAATCCAGCCCGGGCAGAAAAAGATCCGTGTGAGACTGTCACCTCTACTCAGCCACCAGAAGGATGAAAGAGCAAGCAGACCTGCTTTAGGATTCAATGGGACAGGGTGCTAGCCTTGAGCTGTAGAGCTGAGGGACAGCAGTCAGGCCCCGAGTTCAAGTCCAGCAACCAACTAAGGGAAATGCCAATGAGGCAAATTTCCCAGTGTGGAGAAGACACTCCTTGGATGAAAGCAATGGAGGAGCATCCAGAGACCGTAAGCAAATGCTTAGATGGCAGAAATAATGTCAGATCCTAGAGTCTTTTGTTTGTGGCCCTTCAAAAATTGCTCAGAGCCAGGAGGTCTTGGAAAGATAGTTTATAAGCATGCCTAATGTCTATGACTATCTACCTTGTAAGGGACAGGAACTTTTCAGTCATCTGTGATAGTACTAAAAGGCTAAGTTTTTAAAATGTGGAGGATAGTTTAGATCCCAACCCCTGTATGTGCCAAAAGTTCTAATTGGCAGTAACTTTTGAGCTGACACAAGCTACATGAAATTCATCTCCTCAGGAAAAGTTTGTATACCTGAGAGTTTTTTTCTATTGATATCTGTCTGAAGGCCTGCATAGGAAACTCAGACATTGTTAGGATTACAAGAGATCACATTCCTAAGCCATCCTTAAAGATCCTTTTGCAAAGCAGAAGGCTAAATAAGCAGCACTACTATAGCCAGAAAAAAGGTCTGTGCATTTGTCAAAAGTTAAAATGTTGTTCTTAATGACATCTAACCCTTGTAACCTCTTTGTAAAATAGGCTAAGATTATAGGTTGCTGGTTAGGTAGAGTCAACACCCCTGAGTCAGCTTGAAGAAGTAACAGAAGATGAATCTTCGCCCATCATCCCCATTTAAGAACAAAGGACCTGAGTATCTTTTTAAAAAATGTGAGGTTTCGTTTTCCTAACATCACATTATCTGACTTTTTCCGCAGGACTCATACCTATACTAGATATTGCAAATAAGGGAAACCATGGGACCTATGTTTCTTTGGGCCTGGCTTACTTCACTTAATATAATTTTTTCCAAGCCTTTCCATTTCCTAACAAATGGGGAAATGTCATTCTTTCTGATGGAGGCATAGAATTCCATTGTGTATATATACCACATCTTCTTGATCCATTCATCTACTGAGGGGCATCTGGGTTGGTTCTATGTCTTAGCTATGGTAAATAATGCTGCAATAAACATAGTTGTGCTGGTAGCTTTAGTGTGGCCTTGTTTGTGATCATTTGGGTAAATGCCCAAAAGTGGGATTGCTGGGTCGTTGGGGAGCTCTATGTGGAGTCTTTTGAGGAACCTCCATACTGCTTTCCAAAGTGGTTGAACAAGTTTACATTCCCACCAACAATGAAGTAAGGTTCCTTTCTGTCCGCATCCCCTCCAGCATCTGTTGTTGTTAGAGTTCTTGATTTTTGCTGTTCTAACTGGAGTGAGGTGATATCTCAATGTTGTTTTGATTTGCATTTCGTATTTTAATGTTTTTGTTTCTTTCATGCATGTGTTTCTAACGCATTTATAAGATTATTTCTTTGTTGCTTTGTATGTCCCTCCCCCACAGTGTAACCCCCGCTTTCACTATATTTGATGTCAGCATAACATGTGGAGGAGATGGGGACAAACAAGTCGTTTAGGGATTCAGGTGGACCTGTTGCAACAATGAGAAGTACAAAATGTCATGTCAAAACCAGCTTTACAATGTCGGGGGGGTATGATTGGGTGGGAGGGAGGGGGGAGGCTGGGAAGGGAGGTGAAGGGTAAACAAAGGAGGAGGCTGCAATGCTTGGTAGAAATGTATGCATTATCCTGCCCATGTAATTGTAACCCCTCTGTACAGTATGTTCTCAAATAAAATAAAATAAAATTAAAAAAAAAAATAAAAAATGTGACAAAATAGACAGAATAGAGAGAAGGAAAAGGCATCGAAATAATAGTACAGGCCTGAGCCCTCTATATCTGCCTAGAAAATCCTAATCTTATTAAAAGTACGATCTAGTTTAAAAAATTGTCATCTTGGTTGATTGTCCTGGGCTACTGTGTAAATAGTCTTAAAAAACTAGTTGGGTCATAGCCTGCCAAGCCTATGCAATGAATCCTTAACCAGTCTTTGTAGGAATTTGCAGCCCAGAACCAGGTGTGACAGTCCCTTGAAGCCACAGAGAGTCCCTGCTGCTGCTGCTGCTGCTGCATACACTAACGAGTAAAGTTCAAAGACAGCTTGACAGTCACCTGCAGGAAATTTACATCATCACCCAGACCATCTCCACCCTGATAAAAGTAGACTGCACTATTGCCTGATTCCATCACCTGAGAATGCTTATTGGTTGAAAGCTGCTAAAACTAAGAACTTGTGGGACATTCTTTTGGTGATATCCAGTAACCTCTCTACTCCCACAGTGGTTATTTGGGACAAGGATATCACTGCTTTGCCATAGGCACTTCAGGGTCACAGCCTACTTTGGCTCTGGTATGGTAATTATCTGCTTCCTCCTGAGTGTGTTTTAAAGATAAAGTAGAGAATTTTTTAAATAAATGGAAGTAAGAGGAGGAATGAGACCCAGCCCTAATCTTAGCCTTAAAATCTCGCAAGCTTTTCATTCCACTGGTGCCTTGAGGCTTGCTGAGATTACTTGGTTCCACAAATCAAAGGAAAAATGAGCGGTTTTAAACTCTAGCCACAAAGGAGCTCAATGTATTGTAAAGAATAGGAGTGTAATAAAGAAAGCCTTAGGAAGGAATTGGGGAAAAATTGGTATTCTCTAGATAAGAAAGGATATAAAAAGTAAGGATTGTCTTAAAATGTTTGTAAAGAAGACAAACCACA